>NW_025533466.1:300000-467500 GCF_020615455.1 Coregonus clupeaformis
TACTCGTAGGTAATAGAAAGAACAAACCTCCACGCAGGGAGGAACAAACCCGCTCACTTACGAAAACCAAAACATGAACAAACACGCACAACACACAGTGTGAGACAGAGGGTTAAATAGGGAAGACATAACTACATGATGGGAAACAGGTGTGACCAATAAAGACAAAACAAGTCGAACATAGAAACATGGATCGGTAGTAGCTAGTACTCCGGTGACGACGAACGACGAAGCCTGCCCGAGCAAGGAGGAGGGGCAGCCTCGGCTGAATTCGTGACAGTACCCCCCCTTGACGCGCGGCTCCAGCTGTGCGCCGACCCCGGCCTCGGGGACGGCCAGGAGGATGCGGAGCAGGGCGAGTCGGATGACTACGGTGGAAATCCCTCAACATGAAGGGATCGAGGATGTCCCTCCTAGGGACCCAGCATCGTTCCTCCGGACCGTACCCCTTCCACTCCACGAGATACTGCAGGCCCCCCACCCGACACCTCGAATCCAAGATGGAACGGACCGAGTCCGCCGGTGCCCCCTCGATGTCCAGTGGGGGCGGAGGAACCTCCCGTACCTCAGACTCCTGGAGTGGACCAGCTACTACCGGCCTGAGGAGAGACACATGGGGTTAATACGGTAATTAAGAGGAAGCTGTAACCTATAACAAACCTCGTTCAATCTCCTCAGGACTTTAAATGGCCCCACAAACCGCCGACCCAGCTTCCGGCAGGGCAGACGAAGGGGCATGTTTCGGGTCGAGAGCGGTGGCGGTGGCGATCGGCGCTCGCCTTTTGTCGCCTGATGGCCCGCTGCAGGTGTACATGAGCAGCGTTCCAGGTCTCTTCCGAGCGCCGAAACCACTCATCCACCGCAGGAGCCTCGATCTGGCTCTGATACCAAGGTGCCAGGACCGGCTGATAGCCTAACACACACTGGAAAGGAGTAAGGTTAGTACTCCGAGTTTTGGGCCATCTCTGCCCAGGGGATAAAACCCGACCACTCCCCTGCCGGTCCTGGCAATAGGACCGCAGAAACCTACCCACATCCTGGTTAACTCTCTCCACCTGCCCATTACTCTCGGGTGAAAACCTGAGGTCAGGCTGATCGAGACCCCCAGACGTTTCATGAACGCCCTCCAGACCCTTGAGGTGAACTGGGGACCCCGATCCGACACAATATCCTCAGGTACCCCGTAGTGCCGGAAGACGTGTGTAAATAGGGCCTCAGCAGTTTGTAGGGCTGTAGGGAGACCTGGCATAGGAATGAGACGGCAGGACTTAGAAAACCGATCCACAACGACCAGGATCGTGGTGTTCCCTTGTTAGGGGGGAAGGTCCGTAACAAAATCCACTGATAGGTGGGACCATGGCCGTTGTGGAACGGTTAGGGGTTGTAATTTCCCCCTGGGCAGGAGTCTAGGTGCCTTACACTGGGCGCACACCGAGCAGGAGGAAACATAAACCCTCACGTCCTTGGCTAAAGTGGGCCACCACTAGTGGGCCACCACCACAGTACTTCCCACTAAGACAGTGCACTGGCCGACCGATGCCAGGATGACCAGAGGAGGGTGACGTGTGAGCCCAATAGATCAATCGATCATTCGACCCTCTGGACACTGGGGGGGAGTGGGCTCGGTACGTAACGCCTGCTCGATGTCCGCGTCAACCTCCCACACCACCGGTGCCACCAGACACGACGCCGGTAGTATGGGAGTGGGCTCAATGAACCTCTCCTCTGTGTCATACAGTCGGGACAGGGCGTCTGCCTTAGCGTTCTGGGAACCTGGTCTGTAAGTAAGAGTAAACACAAAACGAGTGAAGAACATGGCCCACCTTGCCTGGCGAGTGTTCAACCACCTCGCCGCCCGGATGCACTCCAGATTGCGATGGTCAGTCAAAATGAGAAAAGGGTGTTTAGCCCCCTCAAGCCAATGCCTCCACACTTTCAGAGCTCTAACCACAGCTAACAGCTCCCGGTCCCCCACATCATAGTTGCGCTCCGCCGGACTGAGCTTCTTAGAAAAGAAAGCACAGGGGCTGAGTTTTTGTGGCGTACCCGAGCGTTGAGACAGTACAGCTCATATCCCAGCCTCGCTCCCGGATATGCACCAGGTTGTACGCTCTCCTGAGATCCAATTTAGTGAAGAAGCGCGCCCCGTGCAATGACTCCGTCATACTAGCAATCAGAGGTAGTGGATAGCTGTATTTTACAGTGATCTGATTAAGACCACGGTAGTCAATGCACGGGTGTAAGCCACCATCCTTCTTCTTCAGAAAAAAGAAACTCGATGACACAGGGGAAGTGGAAGGCCGAATGTATCCTTGCCTCAGAGATTCGGTGACATATGTTTCCATAGCCGCCTTCTCTTCCTGTGACAGAGGATACACGTGACTCCGGGGAAGTGCAGCGCCTACCTGGAGGTTTATCACACAATCCCCCTGTCGATGGGGTGGTAATTGAGTCGCCTTCTTTTTGCAGAAGGCGAGAGCCAAATCGGCATATTCAGGCGGAATGTGCATGGTGGAAACCTGGTTTGGACTTTCCACCGTAGTTGCCCCTACAGAAACACCTACACACCTCCCCGAGTACTGACTTGACCATCCCTTGAGAGCCCTCTGTTGCCATGAAATAGTGGGGTCATGAGAGGTTAACCAGGGAAGCCCCAACACCACTGGAAACGCAGGAGAATCAATCAGATAGAGACACATTTTTTCCTCATGCCCCTCCTGCCTCTTCATCCAGAGTGGAGAAGTGACCTCCCTACTCAGACCTGACCCTAAAGGGCGACTATCTAGGGCATGTATAGGGAAGGGCACATCAACTGGCACAATAGGAATCCCTAACCTACGGGTAAACTGACGATCAATAAAGTTCCCAGCTGCGCCTGAATCTACTAGCGCCTTATGCTGGGAATGAGAAGAAAACTCTGGAAATACAACATCTATACACATATGCGCAACAGGGAGCTCTGGGTGAGTTGGGTGCCTACTCACCTGAAACGGTCCACCAGTGCTCTGCCTACTGCCTCGACTCCTTAAAGACCCTCCCCAGCACCGACCAGCAGTGTGTCCTCTGCGTCCACAGTTGGTGCAGGGTACGGCCCCTCTACCGGTCTCCCTAAGAGCAGCACCTCCGAGCTCCATAGGGGTAGGGTCGGAGGTGCTGGGGGATGGAATGGACGGCCCCTCATCCGGACGTCCGCGGGTGGCCAACAGGTTATCCAGTTGGATTGACATATCCACCAGTTGGTCCAGGTTAAGGTTGGTGTCCCTGCAGGCCAGTTCCCGATGAACGTCCTCCCTTAAGCTGCAAATGTTGTGGTCGATGAGGGCCCTCTCATTCCATTCTGCGCTGGCAGCCAGAGTCCTAAAGTCCAGTGCAAACTCCTGTGCGCTCCTCTTCCCCTGTCTGAGGTGGAATAGACGCTCACCCGCCGCTCTCCCCTCTGGTGGATGATCGAATACCGCCCTAAAGCGGCAGGTAAATTCCTCATAACTTACAGTTGCGGCGTCTATTCCTCCCCACTCGGCGTTGGCCCACTCGAGCGCTTTACCGGACAGACAGGAGATGAGGGCAGACACGCTCTCGTATCCCGAGGGAACCGGGTGGATGGTTGCCAGGTAGAGCTCTACCTGGAGCAGAAAACCCTGACACCCGGCAGCTGTACCGTCATATGCCCTCGGGAGCGAGAGCCGAATCCCACTGGACCCAGATGGTGAAAATGTGGACAGCGGTGTAGGTGGGTGTGTAACTGGAAGAGGTATAGGGAAACCTCCTCTCTCCCATCGCTCCATAGTATTCACCACTCGTTCCATAGCGGTGCCGAGAGCCTGGATCATGGTCGCTTGTTGTTGGACGCGTTCCTCCATCGATCCGGCTGGCATTGCTGTACCTGCTGACTCCATATTTTGGTGCGTGTTTCTGTCAAGGCGTCAGTGTAATGCGGTAGAACGAAGTCAGGCGCAGGACACAGAGCTAATCGAAAAACGTACTTTACTCGTAGGTAATAGAAAGAACAAACCTCCGCGCAGGGAGGAACAAACCCACTCATTGACGACAACAAAAACATGATCAAACATGCACAACACACAGTGTGAGACAGAGGGTTAAATAGGGAAGACATAACTACATGATGGGAAACAGGTGTGACCAATAAAGAAAAAAAAACTAGTCGAACATAGAAACATGGATCGGTAGTAGTTAGTACTCCGGTGACGACGAAAGCCGAAGCCTGCCCGAGCAAGGAGGAGGGGCAGCCTCGGCTGAATTCGTGACACTTAAGAGATAGATGGGTGGTGTTGAATGGAGTTGAAGGATGGGACTAATAACAACTAACAACAGCTAATAGCAACAAGATAACTAATAATGTAAGCATACTGTGTCCATAATAAGTTATGGTTATAGGTTGAGAGCTTTTGTGAAAGAGCACAGTTATGATATGGCATATAGAAGCAAACCGGATGGACATCATAAAAATGATCGGAGAGGTTGAGGGTAGAGGAAGTTCAGGAGTAAAAACAAAAAAAATAGAATTATTGTAAAATTGACTGTGTCCATAAAGTGTATATAGTATGTATGGGCGGCGCACAATTGGCCCAGCGTCGTCCAGGGTAGGGGAGGGATTGGCCGGCAGGGATGTAGCTCAGTTGGTAGAGCATGGCATTTGCAACGCCAGGGTTGTGGGTTCGATTCCAGTATTTAAAAAAAATTTATGCACTCACTAACTGTAAGTCGCTCTGGATAAGAGAGTCTGCTAAATGACTAAAATGTAAAAATGTAAATGTATAAGCTGAAAGTAGAGGCCTATGCATTGTTGTTCACTAGTTTGCTCCAATTAGGGAAGGGGTGGTGGGGTTGGAGGGTAATAAAGGGAAATGTATTTAAAAAAAGGATATGTATATGTGCGTGTATATACAGTTGAAGTCGGAAGTTTACATACACTTAGGTTGGAGTCATTAAAACTCGTTTTTCAACCACTCCACACATTTCTTGTTAACAAACTATCGTTTTGGCAAGTCGGTTAGGACATCCACTTTGTGCATGACACAAGTAATTTTTCCAAGAATTGTTTACAGACAGATTATTTCACTTATAATTCACTGTATCACAATTCCATTGGGTCAGAAGTTTACATACACTAAGTTGACTGTGCCTTTAAAGAGCTTGGAAAATTCTAGAAAATGATGTCATGGCTTTAGAAGCTTCTGATAGGCTAATTGACATCATTTGAGTCAATTGGAGGTGTACCTGTGGATGTATTTCAAGGCCTACCTTCAAACTCAATGCCTCTTTGCTTGACATCATGGGAAAATGAAAAGAAATCAGCCAAGACCTCAGAAAGAAAATTGTAGACCTCCACAAGTCTAGTTCATCCTTGGGAGCAATTCGAAACGCCTGAAGTTACCACGTTCATCTCTACAAACAGTACGCAAGTATAAACACCATTGGTATATGCAGCCTTCATACAGCTCAGGAAGGAGACGCGTTCTGTCTCCTAGAGATGAACATACTTTCGTGCGAAAAGTGCAAATCAATCCCAGAACAACAGCAAAGGACCTTGTGAAGATGCTAGAGGAAAGAGGTACAAAAGTATCTATATCCACAGTAAAACGAGTCCTATATCGACATAACCTGAAAGGTCGCTCAGCAAGGAAGAAGCCATTGCTCCAAAACCGCCATAAAAAAGCCAGACTACGGTTTGAAACTGCACATAGGGACAAAGATCGTACTTTTTTCAGAAATGTCCTCTGGTCTGATGAAACAAAAACAGAACTGTTTGGCCATAATGACCATCGTTATGTTTGGACGAAAAAGGGGGTATCTTGCAAGCCGAAGAACACCATCCCAACCGTGAAGGACTGGGGTGGCAGCATCATGCTGTGGGGGTGCTTTGATGCAGGAGGGACTAGTGCACTTCACAAAATAGATGGCATCATGAGGAAGGAAAATGATGTGGATATATTGAAGCAACATCTCAAGACATCAGTCAGGAAGTTAAAGCTTAGTCGCAAATGGGTCTTCCAAATGGACAATGACCCCAAGCATACTTCCAAAGTTGTGGCAAAATGGCTTAAGGAGAACAAAGTCAAGGTATTGGAGTGGCCATCACAAAGCCCTGACCTCAATCCTATAGAACATTTGTGGGCAGAACTGAAAAAGCATGTGCGGACAAGGAGGCCTACAAACCTGACTCAGTTACACCAGCTCTGTCAGTTTTTCACAATGTTTTTATTTTATTTCATCAGACCAGAGGACATTTCTCCAAAAAGTACGATCTTTGTCCCCATGTGCAGTTGCAAACCGTAGTCTGGCTTTTTTATGGCGGTTTTGGAGCAGTGGCTTCTTCCTTGCTGAGCAGCCTTTCAGGTTATGTCGATATAGGCCTCGTTTTACTGTGGATATAGATACTTTTGTACTTGTTTCTTCCAGCATCTTCACAAGGTCCTTTGCTGTTGTTCTGGGATTGATTTGCACTTTTCGCACCAAAGTACGTTAATCTCTAGGAGACAGAACTTGTCTCCTTCCTGAGTGGTATGACGGCTGCGTGGTCCTATGGTGTTTATACTTGCGTACTATTGTTTGTACAGATGAATGTGGTACCTTCAGGCATTTGGAAATTGCTCCCAAGGGTGAACCAGACTTGTGGAGGTCTACAATTTTTTTTCTGAGGTCTCTGTTGATTTCTTTTGATTTTCCCAATATTTCAAGCAAAGAGGCACTGAGTTTGAAGGTAGGCCTTGAAATACATCCACAGGTACACTTTCAATTGACTCAAATGATGTCAATTAGTCTATTAGAAGCTTCTAAAGCCATGACATCATTTTCTGGAATTTTCCAAGCTGTTTAAAGGCACAGTCAACTTAGTGTATGTAAACTTCTGACCCACTGGAATTGTGATACAGTGAATCATAAGTGAAATAATCTGTCTGTAAACAATTGTTGGAAAAATTACTTGTGTCATGCACAAAGTAGATGTCCTAACTGACTTGCCAAAACGATAGTTTGTTAACAAGAAATTTGTGAAGTGGTTGAAAAACGAGTTTTAATGACTACAACCTAAGTGTATGTAAACTTCCGACTTCAACTGTATGTATGTACAGTGGGGGAAAAAAGTATTTAGTCAGCCACCAATTGTGCAAGTTCTCCCACTTAAAAAGATGAGAGAGGCCTGTAATATTCATCATAGGTACACGTCAACTATGACAGACAAATTGAGAAAAATAAATCCAGAAAATCACATTGTAGGATTTTTAATGAATTTATTTGCAAATTATGGTGGAAAATAAGTATTTGGTCACCTACAAACAAGCAAGATTTCTGGCTCTCACAGACCTGTAACTTCTTCTTTAAGAGGCTCCTCTGTCCTCCACTCGTTACCTGTATTAATGGCACCTGTTTGAACTTGTTATCAGTATAAAAGACACCTGTCCACAACCTCAAACAGTCACACTCCAAACTCCACTATGGTCAAGACCAAAGAGCTGTCAAAGGACACCAGAAATTGTAGACCTGCACCAGGCTGGGAAGACTGAATCTGCAATAGGTAAGCAGCTTGGTTTGAAGAAATCAACTGTGGGAGCAATTATTAGGAAATGGAAGACATACAAGACCACTGATAATCTCCCTCGATCTGGGGCTCCACGCAAGATCTCACCCCGTGGGGTCAAAATGATCACAAGAACGGTGAGCAAAAATCCCAGAACCACACGGGGGGACCTAGTGAATGACCTGCAGAGAGCTGGGACCAAAGTAACAAAGCCTACCATCAGTAACACACTACGCCGCCAGGGGACTCAAATCCTGCAGTGCAGACGTGTCCCCCTGCTTAAGCCAGTACATGTCCAGGCCCGTCTGAAGTTTGCTAGAGTGCATTTGGATGATCCAGAAGAGGATTGGGAGAATGTCATATGGTCAGATGAAACCAAAATAGAACTTTTTGGTAAAAACTCAACTCGTCGTGTTTGGAGGACAAAGAATGCTGAGTTGCATCCAAAGAACACCATACCTACTGTGAAGCATGGGGGTGGAAACATCATGCTTTGAGGCTGTTTTTCTGCAAAGGGACCAGGACGACTGATCCGTGTAAAGGAAAGAATGAATGGGGCCATGTATCGTGAGATTTTGAGTGAAAACCTCCTTCCATCAGCAAGGGCATTGAAGATGAAACGTGGCTGGGTCTTTCAGCATGACAATGATCCCAAACACACCGCCCGGGCAACGAAGGAGTGGCTTCGTAAGAAGCATTTCAAGGTCCTGGAGTTGCCTAGCCAGTCTCCAGATCTCAACCCCATAGAAAATCTTTGGAGGGAGTTGAAAGTCCGTGTTGCCCAGCGACAGCCCCAAAACATCACTGCTCTAGAGGAGATTTGCAAGGAGGAATGGGCCAAAATACCAGCAACAGTGTGTGAAAACCTTGTGAAGACTTACAGAAAACGTTTGACTTGTGTCATTGCCAACAAAGGGTATATAACAAAGTATTGAGAAACTTTTGTTATTGACCAAATACTTATTTTCCACCATAATTTGCAAATAAATTCATTAAAAATCCTACAATGTGATTTTCTGGAAAAAAATTCTCAATTTGTCTGTCATAGTTCATGTGTACCTATGATGAAAATTACATATTTTTAAGTGGGAGAACTTGCACAATTGGTGGCTGACTAAATACTTTTTTCCCCCACTGTATGTGCATGTATGTATGTGTATATATATATTTGCGAGAAAAAACACATTTGAGGGATTGGAAATGATGCAGACAATTACATTGATGGAAGTTACAATCTATCTGCAATATTAAAGCTGATCTACCCCCTAAACATTTTTAAAATAATATATATATATATTCTTTCAACCAATATTTTGTGTCAGTGCAGTACATGTTAGTGCCCTTCTCTATAAACATGCTGAAAGTCTGTTTTTAATTTGTTTACAGAGAAATAGCATTGTATTTGGTCAATCAATTTTTTCCAACAGCTTGCTAAGAGCTGGCAGCAAGCTGATAGGTCGGCTGTTAGAACCAGTAAAGGCCCCTTTACTATTCTTGGATAGCGGAATTACTTTGGCTTCCCTCCAGGCCTGAGGACAAACATTATCCTCTAGGCTCAGATGAAAGATATGACATATAGGAGTGGCTGTAGAGTCAGCTACAATCTTCAGTACCTTTCCATGTAAGTTGTCAATGCCAGCAGGTTTGTCATTATCGATCGATAACAAATTTTCACCTCTCCCACACTAACTTTTCAAAATTCAAACATAGTGCTTTTCTTTCATTATTTTTATTGAATACGATGGCTCACTGTTCGTTGTTGGCATTTCCTGCCTAAGTTTGCCCACTTTGCCAATGAAGTAATCATTAAAATAATTGGCAACATCAAATGGTTTTGTGATGAATAAGCCATCTGATTCGATGAAAGATGGAGTTTGTTGAATAGCTCGCCTGTGGCCTGGCTCTGCGCTTCCTTTCTATGTCATCGCCGGTCTTTGATGTCATCAGATAATTGCTCCTTTTTTGAGCTTGGAATGGAACACTGGCTTGGCGTTGAACACCAGGATTTTCCCATGGCAACCACTTTTGTGTGTGTTCGCTGCAAGCAATTGTTAATTTTTTCTAATAAGAGGAAACACAAAAGTCTGGAGATAACGACATGTAGGCCTGAGAGAGAGGCACTTCAGGGAGAGGAAAGGAGAGGAGAGGGGAGTATCTTGTAAAAATAAATGTAATCTCAATGAGACTAACCTACAGGTTAGATAAGAAGATAAGGATAATTGAATAGATACATATTTAGTATGTACAGTATGTATGCTAGGCAGTAAGAAACCTGTGCATTGATGGTCAGTAGTTACACTACCAAAAGTATGTGGACACCTACTCGTCGAACATCTCATTCCAAAATCATGGGCATTAATATGAAGTTGGTCCCCCCTTTGCTGCTAGAACAGCCTCCACTCTTCTGGGAAGGCTTTCTACTAGATGTTGGAACATTGCTGTGGGGACTGGCTTCCATTCAGCCACAAGAGCATTAGTGAGGTCGGGCACTGATGTTGGGTGATTAGGCCTGGCTTGCAGTCGGTGCTCCAATTCATCCCAAAGGTGTTTGATGGGGTTGAGGTCAGGGCTCTGTGCAGGCCAGTCAAGTTCTTCCACACAGATCTCGACAAATCATTTTTGTATCGCTTTGTGAATGGAGGCATTGTCATGCTGAAACATGGCTGGAGATAAAATACAATTTCATCCACATCCCCACTTCATGTCAATATTACAATTTTCACCTTTATTTAACCAGGTAAGCCAGTTGAGAACAAGTTCTCATTTACAACTGCGACCTGTCCAAGATAAAGCAAAGCAGTGCGATTAAAACAACAACACAGAGTTACATATGGCGTAAACAAAACATAAAGTCAAAAATACAACAGAAAATATATATACAGTGTGTGTGAATGTAGTAAGTTATGGAGGTAAGGCAATAAATAAATAGGCCATAGTGCAAAAATAGTTACAATTTCGTAATTAACACTGGAATGATAGATGTGCAAAAGATGATGTGCAAATAGAGATACGGGGGTGCAAATTAGCAAAATAAATAACAATATGGGGATGAGGTAGTTGGGTATTGCTGCTTTCTCAGTCCTGTAAGACACATGAAACACATAGGTAAGTTGTTGAATTGTTATTATGCCCGTCATGGATCCGGTCTCTACATTACCATTTTGCACTTTTACAGTAGTTTATCCCAGAGAACTGAGAACCAGGCAGGGATTCTCTCTCTGTATAAAGTCAAGATAGTGCTGTCGGGTTCCTACCCACTGTGTTCATCAACTCCCGGGCCAAGCCACCCATGATTGTCTAGCCTTGTTGCAGTCCTGACTCTACTTCAACTAGGTGTTGTAGGGACTTTTGCATGGTCTGACAATCATGGACTAATTTGCAGTTTTTAGGAGAGAGAGAATCCTGTTTTCTGGGCATGTGTGAGTTATGAGGTTATTTACAGTGACATAGCCTAACTTCACAATAAGCTACTCAAATGAATGTGTACACTGCATTTTTTCACGACAAACTTCAGTGGTGGCTGAATTGTTGTTGTCTGTTGGTGGAGTGAACAGTCACATTGTCTGTCTGTCATGGATCAATGTATAGCCTAAATTCTATGAATTTGACAATTACATACTCAAGCGTTCTCTGTGGAGAGGAAGGTGTCTGTCTGGCCACCGTTTTACTTCTGTGGACATGCAGAGCAGAGGGGGGCTGGGATGAGTAGCCTAAAATAAAATTGAGTATAGGCAACTACAATATTAGTTCTTACATTTGGTGCCTGTTGGATAGGACCATAGACAGAGGACTCATCTTTGTAAATGTGCCATTATAGCATCAGTGACAGCATCGACAATACAGTTGCGGCTATTTTCTTCTTCACGAATGGCTGATCCCACCTGATGACCCAGTTGGACATGATTCCAACTGGGTCACTAGGATGGATCAGCCAATGAAGTTGGATGTCACACCCAGTTGACTACATTAAAATGGTGGAAGCCCTCAATGGCGCTGCCCATGCCAATATAGCCTTATTGCCACTACACACTTCTAACATTCTCTATGGCTAGGACAGACTGTTACTCTGTTAAACACAGAAGTGCAAAATTGAGGGATGAACTCATTTCACTTGCTATATACACCCAATCTCTCATCTTTGAACATAATTATGTTTGTCCTTATAACTTAGTTTGAACTGTAGTTTGCATGTTTTGATATTACTTTGCAGCATTTTGTATCACATTGGCCAAAAAGCACACACTCGCTTTGACAGCTAGGTTTATTACTGTAGAGACACCTTGCAGTTTGGAGACAGCTTCGCGTTTGGTAACAAAGGTGGTGCAGTAGCGTTAGCTAGTACTGGTAAAGCAGTAATTTAATCACTGAGCTACACAGTGCCTTCAAAAAGTATTCACAACCCTTGACTTTTTCCACACTTTGTTGTGTTACAGCCTAAATTTAAAATGGATTAAATTGAGATTTTGTGTCACTGGCCAACAAACAATACCCCATAATGTCAAAGTGGAATTCTGTTATTAGACATTTTTACAAATGTATTAAAAATGAAAAGCTGAAATGTCTTGAGTCAATAAGTATTCAACCCCTTTGTTACTGCAAGCCTAAATAAGTTCAGGAGTAAAAATGAGTTTAACAAGTCACATATGTTGCATGGACAATAACAGTGTTTAACATGATTTTTGAATGACTACCTCATCTCTGTACCCCACACATACAATTATCTGTTAGGTCCCTCAGCCGAGCAGTGAATTTCAAACACAGGAGATTCAGCCACAAAGAAGGGCACCTATTGGTAGATGGGTTCAAATAAAAAAAAAAGCAGACATTGAATATCCCTTTGATCATCATGAAGTTATTAATGACACTTTGGATGGTGTATCAATACACCCAGTCACTATGAAGATACAGGTGTCCTTCCTAACTCAGTTGCCGGAGAGGAACGAAACCACTCAGGGATGTCACCATGAGGCCAATGGTGACTTTAAAACAGTTACAGAGATTAATGGCTGTGATAGGAGAAAACTGAGGATGGATCAACATATTGGAGTTACTCCACAATACTAACCCAAAATGACAAAGTGAACAGAAGGATGCCTGTACAGAATAAAACTATTCCAAAACATGCATCCTGTTTGCAATAAGGCACTAAAGTAAAACTGCAAAAAATTTGGCTAAGAAATAAACGTTATCTCCTGAATACAAAGCGTTATGTTTTGGCCAAATCCAACACATCACTGAATACCACTCTTTATATTTTCAAGTATGGTGGTGGCTGCATCATGTTATGGGTATTCTTGTCGTCGGCAAGGACTAGGGAGTTTTATAGGATAAAATTTTTTGATTAGAGCTAAGCACAGGCTAAATCCTAAAGGAAAACCTGGTTCAGTCTGCTTTCCAACAGATACTGGGAGACAAATTCACCTTTCAGCAGGACAATAACCTAAAATACAATGCCAAATATACACTAGAGTTGCTTACTAAGACGACATTGAATGTTTCTGAGTGGCCTAGTTACAGTTTTGACTTAAAATCAGCTTGAAAAACTATGTCAAGACTTAAAAAAATGTTTTATCCAGTTTGAATTCAGGCTGTAACACAGTATGAATCCTTTCTGAAGGCACTTAGCTACTTCATATGGATTTACTTCATCGCACAGTTACCTATCCAATCAAAAACGCATACTTTGACCAATGGGTAAAATAATATGTTTATTGTGTAGATAATGCTCTAAGAAAATCTCGTCTCCATCATAATCCGTTCAAAACCCTTACCCTTGGAGTTTTTACGCTTGTAGGATGTTCAAAATTAGGGCGACTAAATCAATGGAGGCCAGAGAAAAAAGTTGTCAGAAATCTGGAAAATAGCAGAGTGTAAACTAGGCAAGAATTAAGTCTACCTGACAGGCTTACCATTGAAATCGTCATCTTTCTTCTCAAATCCGAGGACATAAAAGAATATAGAGGTAAAATATATATCAATTTTGGGACATGGCATGCAGTATTTTCATATTTTAGTATATGCTGTTAATATTAATGCGAAGTTCCTGTTCTTTTTCAAAGACTTCTCAGTTCTAACAAAAACAACTCTGAAATGTCAATGTCGTACCGCAAGCTTTTTATTTTCAAATCCTTTTACATTTAATTAAACTTGTGTCATGCCAATTTTGCTATTTGCGACCCGCAGAAAGAACTTGGAAGACAACGACCACAAAAAGTAAAATCTTAGCTAGCTAGCCAGCCAAACGTATATATAGTTAGTGACCCATAGGCCTACTCTTAATGCTACTGCAGTGCTGCCATGCATAACATGTCTCCAGAAACGAAGATGTATCCCAGCTGTGTTGACATTTCCCCTATGATGAGGTCCTTGGGATGTCCCTACCCCATTGAAGTTGGCATTTAAAATGTTTAAGTTTAAGGCTAGGTAAGGGTTATGGTTAAGGGTTATATGGGGGATTGGAAATTATGCATACAATTACATAGATAGAAGCCACAATCTACATGTACAGTGAGGGAAAAAAGTATTTGATCCCCTGTTGATTTTGTACATTTGCCCACTGACAAAGAAATGATCAGTCTATAATTTTAATGGTAGGTTTATTTGAACAGTGAGAGACAGAATAACAACAAAAAATCCAGAAAAACGCATGTCAAAAATGTTAGAAATTGATTTGCATTTTAATGAGGGAAATAAGTATTTGACCCCCTCTCAATCAGAAAGATTTCTGGCTCCCAGGTGTCTTTTATACAGGTAACGAGCTGAGATTAGGAGCACACTCTTAAAGGGAGTGCTCCTAATCTCATCTTGTTACCTGTATAAAAGACACCTGTCCACAGAAGCAATCAATCAATCAGATTCCAAACTCTCCACCATGGCCAAGACCAAAGAGCTCTCCAAGGATGTTAGGGACAAGATTATAGACCTACACAAGGCTGGAATGGGCTACAAGACCATCGCCAAGCAGCTTGGTGAGAAGGAGACAACAGTTGGTGCAATTATTCGCAAATGGAAGAAACACAAAATAACTGTCAATCTCCCTCGGCCTGGGGCTCCATGCAAGATCTCACCTCGTGGAGTTGCAATGTTCATGAGAACGGTGAGGAATCAGCCCAGAACTACACGGGAGGATCTTGTCAATGATCTCAAGGCAGCTGGGACCATAGTCACCAAGAAAACAATTGGTAACACACTACGCCGTGAAGGACTGAAATCCTGCAGCGCCCGCAAGGTCCCCCTGCTCAAGAAAGCACATATACAGGGCCGTCTGAAGTTTGCCAATTAACATCTGAATGATTCAGAGGAGAACTGGGTGAAAGTGTTGTGGTCAGATGAGACCAAAATCGAGCTATTTGGCATCAACTCAACTCGCTGTGTTTGGAGGAGGAGGAATGCTGCCTATGACCCCAAGAACACCATCCCCACCGTTAAAAACATGGAGGTGGAAACATTATGCTTTGGGGGTATTTTTCTGCTAAGGGGACAGGACAACTTCACTGCATCAAAGGGACGATGGACGGGCCATGTACCGTCAAATCTTGGGTAAGAACCTCCTTCCCTCAGCCAGGGCATTGAAAATGGGTCGTGGATGGGTATTCCAGCATGACAATGACCCAAAACACACGGCCAAGGCAACAAAGGAGTGGCTCAAGAAGAAGCACATTAAGGTCCTGGAGTGGCCTAGCCAGTCTCCAGACCTTAATCCCATAGAAAATCTGTGGAGGGAGCTGAAGGTTCGAGTAGCCAAACGTCAGCCTCGAAACCTTAATGACTTGGAGAAGATCTGCAAAGAGGAGTGGAACAAAATCCCTCCTGAGATGTGTGCAAACCTGGTGGCCAACTACAAGAAACGTCTGACCTCTGTGATTGCCAACAAGGGTTTGCCACCAAGTACTAAGTCATGTTTTGCAGAGGGGTCAAATACTTATTTCCCTCATTAAAATGCAAATCAATTTATAACATTTTTGACATGCGTTTTTCTGGATTTTTTTGTTGTTTTTCTGTCTCTCACTGTTCAAATAAACCTACCATTGAAATTATAGACTGATCATGTCTTTGTCAGTGGGCAAACGTACAAAATCAGCAGGGGACCAAATACTTTTTTCCCTCACTGTATCTGCGATATTAAAGCTGATCTATGGTTAGGGTTTAGGGAAGGGACGTCCCAACGATCCCAGATAGCACTGACCTTTCACCTATCCACGTCTTCATCCACTTTTGATGTCACTAGATAGCTATCCAGTTAATGTTAGCTAGGTGACGTTAGCCATGAAGCTAGCCGCTGATAAGTTGTTTGGCTAATGTGTGGCTTGCCAGGCTGCTTACTATAGCCAAGTGAACGTCAGTAGCTCATCAGAATAATATTAGCTCTTTTCACCATCAGCCCATCCAACAGCTCCAGATAGAACTATGTGCATTACAGACAGTAGTAAGCCATAGCACAAGGTTGTAAATAGGTAATGAGCCCGCACATGTACATGTTTTGTAAGTGGTTCCAAATGAACTAAAGCCATCCCTTGCAAGACACGTATAGTCAGATATAAATGAACGTAATTTTATCATGAAATACACGACATAGACACAGAAAAGCTTAACTTCGGATTTCCCTGTTCAAGCCCAAATATATAATATCTACTTACTAAAATGATAACTTATTGACTTAAATCGTTGTGCAACATCACGGGTACGCTCTGGGCATCGTCTTTCAGCAGAATGTTTTTTTTTCTGGTGTGGGCGACTGCGTGATAGAGAGCCTTGTCAACTCAAGTCCCCCACTGGCTCCAGGTACAGGTGGTGGCGGTGGCAGCAGCAGTTTGGCTGTGGTGTTCTTCCTCCAGCAGCAAGCCCAGGCTGGAAGTGAAAGCCCCCTTTTCAGTTGTGTGGTAGCTCTTAGGTGAACCAGGACCAGGTGTTGCAAACCAAGGCACAGCTCATCTCCATGGAGACCAGCCAAAGGGGAGGGGTCTATAATAGATCAATTAAGAGACTAAAGAAAGGAGAAGCACAGCAAATCAAAGGAAATCATGCTAAATTAGAATAAGACCCACAAATTGTTAAAGGCTCAGTGCAGTCAAAATTCTGTTTTTCCTGTATTTTGTTATTGTACAACAGCTGATAAAACTAACACTGTGAAAGTTTGAAGAAATGTGATCAGTGTTCCTGATAGTTGCTGGTTGAAAATAAAATATATACAGGGCCTTCTAATCAGCAGGTTTTGCATGGGTGGAGTTTTAGCTTGCGTGGTGACATTGTAACAGGTTGGAACTATTAAGATTGTTCTTCTTCAACGTACCTTCCTCTCTGCCAGTTCCAGGTGTGCCTTGTTGTAATTCATTCGGGGGATCCCCTAACTACTGTATGTGCAGGCTGGCGTGCCTTGGGTGGACAGGAGCGGCAAATGTGTCCTAGACCAAATTGAATGGAGACTCTATTCAGAGTATGTTTATGGATTCATTTTGCCCCTAACCACTGGTACCCGTTCCCCTTCATCCATGGCACGTCTTCCTAGGTATGTGTGCATTGTGTGTTGGCCAGAAATGATAAAAATGTACTAATTGAAAGGTGAAAGAAACATTGACGATTAAATGCCCATGTGCTGATGAAACCTTGAGATGATTTAACCCTGTTGTGCTTGTTGTCACCAGTGTACGGAACCCTAGGCGCTGAAGATGGTGTTTGAGATAAGCTTTCTATAGTCCTGTTGCTTGTGAATAAAATCAATATTTTTGTATATATTTCGGGCCTGATCATTCCCATGCTCCACTCCTTGATGTTAAAGAACCTGTATTAAAAAGGTGGCGTAGTATCGGCTACAGAATATCTTAATTATGGTTCATTCCCCCACGCTACAACATCACCTGGCAGTTAATATAGACCAATAAGAAAGAGGTCAAATCCTCTTTGCCAATAACAGCTCGTTTTCAGATTACATATCTCTTCCCCTTCTAACTCAGACCACAGAAATAGTTTAGTTAACCTCTTAAGGATCGGACCCTTTTTTTTCAATTTTCGCCTAAAATGACATACCCAAATCTAACTACCTGTAGCTCAGGACCTGAAGCAAGGATATGCATATTCTTGACACCACTTGAAAGGAAACACTTTGAAGTTTGTGGAAATGTGAAATTAATGTAGGAGAATATAGCAAATTAGATCTGGTAAAATATAATACAAACAAAAAAACATGCTTTTATTTTTATTGTTCTTGTTCCATCATCTTTGAAATGCAAGAGAAAGGCCACGATATAATATTGCAGTTTAGGCGCACTTTAGATTTTGGACACTAGATGGCAGCAGTGTGTGTGCAAAGTTTCAGATTGATCCAGTGAAGCATTGAATACTGCACAATATTTTGTATCAATTCTGCCCAAATGTGCCGAATTGGTCAATTGATACATTTTCAAGTACATAACTATAGAGAACATACAAAAATGATATGGTAATACAAAATGTACGTTTTACACATTCCCAGGAATGTCATACATGATGGATCATTAGCTTATACACTAACTTTCACACATCTAGATGGCCGGGCGGGGTGGGTGTGGAGCCAGAGACAGCAGGGGTTCAAACTGTAGAACCCAGTTCCTACATTTGAATATAAAAATTGATTTTATCAAACAAAACAATGCTACATTTAATCTCTGTGACCCTTAGGATGACAAATCAGAGCAAGTTTACTGAATGTAAGTATATTTTTTACCTTCAGAGGTGAATGTATCAAACCAGTTGCTGTGATAAGTTTTTTGTTGTTGTGCACTCTCCTCAAACAATAGCATGGTGTTTTTTCACTGTAATAGCTACTGTAAACTGGACAGTGCGGTTAGATTAACAAGAATTTAAGCTTTCTGCCCATATAAGGCATGTCTATGTCCTGGAAAGTTCACATTAGCGCACCGTTAGCTCAACAATCCCGTATACGGGACACCGATCCCGTAGAGGTTAAAAAGCTACTTTTGATTATTTTTTACCATTTTGTACATTTTGTACAGTAAGTTACTGTACTTAGTTGTTACCCAGAAATGATTTGATATTAAATAAAAACGTCTGCATAAGGTCTTTAAATAAAGGTCACTGCAAACTACATTAAACCCCTAAGGCTGATGTCCAAAATCGAATTAGCATAATCTAAATATCCCCATAACAATCTGTCAGTTTAAGCTAGAGATATCGTTCTTGCATTGGATGCGTCTCAATCCACTGCATCTGCTTATGTTGCACTTCCGCATCTGCGGTGAAAGGTGACAGTATTAGAACGGTGTTTGTCTAAAGTTAAAAGAAATCAAAAATTTGATGTGTTTACATCACATTTTCAACTTGTCACAAAAACTATTGCGTTAAATACTGTGGTGTAAAGTACTTAAGTAAAAATACTTTAAAGTACTACTTAAGTAGTTTTTTGGGGTATCTGTACTTTACTTTTTATATTTTTGACAACTTTTACTTTTACTTCACTACATTCCTAAAGAAAATAATGTACTTTTTACTCCATACATTTTCCCTGACACCCAAAAGTACTCGTTACATTTTTTATGCTTAGCAGGACAGAAAATGGTCCAAATCAAGATAATATCCCTGGTCATCCCTACTGCCTCTGATCTGGCGGACTCACTAAACATAAATGCTTCGTTGGTAAATGATGTCTGAGTGTTGGAGTGTGCCCTTGCTATTCGTAAATTAAAAAAAACAAGACAATTGTGCCGTCTGGTTTGCTTAATTTAAGGAATTTGAAATGATTCATACTTTTACTTCTGATACTTAAGTATATTTAAAACCAAATACTCAAGTAGTATTTTACTGGGTGACTTTCACTTTTACTTGAGTCATTTTCTATTAAGGTATCTTTACTTTTACTAAAGTATGACAGTTGGGTACTTTTTCCACCACTGATTAAATAACAAATGTGCCTACTCTGGTCTTCTCAAATGCGCTCTAGCCAACAGCTAGCAGATACAGTGCGGGTAGGCTGTGCGGGTAGGCTACTCTACATGATGAGATTATGGATAATTATGTATTATCCATAATAATATTATTTGTCAAATGGCAGTCAAGCATCGATCATCATGGCACCAGAATAAGACCCTTGATATTTATTGGAAAGGAGCATCAAGACCACTGTGCACTTTCACCACCCTCTGAAGTTTGTCATAACTTATTTCATCTGTAGCCTAATAAACTGCATGGTTTCCCGAGTCATAGTGGGAGGACCACACGCCATATCATCGTGTTTACTTCGATATGATGGTTATTATATCAATACTTGCGCATAAAGGCGTTTCCACTACCATTTCTCACACAATTAATTTTACTGACACAAAAATATCCGATGTCGAACTAACAAATGATCTGTCGGCATTTATAAAATTGTACCGAAACTTCTCATGTTACTGAATGTATCTAGAGTATTTTCAGATTTTGTTATCAAGAAATGCGGCAAAAAGTACAGTAAATGTAAAATGCACATAACATCAACTGTGTAATGTTTGGATTCAGTCATACCCTGATGAAGACAGCTTGTCTGTCGAAACGTTGGTTATTAGGATATTAAATTATTGCATCTGAGCTCCTAGAGTGTGCGGCTTTCCTTTTATTTTTCAAGTGGATTCAATCTTGTGTCAGGTGAACTGTTGTGTCCTCAACTTTGGTGTAATCATTTTCCCATAATCTCCAAACTGTTCCCTTTCAATTGCTACCATGCTTTCCATATTTATTTTGTAAGAAACATTTAAATGTAGCCCTATCCATATAGGCCAAATCCCATGAGGGTAAAGGGTTCATTATAATCTGCATAATAATTCACATTGTCACGATCGTCGTAGGAAGTAGACCAAGGCGCAGCGTGATGAACGAACATGTTTATTTATCATTAGCGATAAACACGGACAGTAAACAAAAAACAACAAACGACTCGTAACGTCCTAGGTAACTAAGACCAACACGGAACAAGAACCCACAAACACAAAGGGAAAAACAGACAGTTTAAATATGGCTCCCAATCAGAGACAACCAGCCACAGCTGACACTCGTTGCCTCTGATTGGGAGTCACTCAGGCCAACATAGAAGTAAACAAAACTAGAACTCCCAACATAGAATACACCACATAGAACGAACACACCCTGGCTCAACATATAGAGTCCCAGCGCCAGGGTGTGACAGTACCCCCCCCTAAAGGCGCGGACTGCGACCGCGCCTCAACCAGAGCAAAACAGGGGAGGGCTGGGTGGGCATTCCTCCTCGGCGGCGGTTCTGGCTCCGGGCTTGCCCACCACCCTCCAATAATCCCCCCATAACGCCCCTGGTCCGGTCTGGCCCCGCTGGCTGGAGCTGAACTGGACGTAGTATGAGCGGATAGCTTCAGCTCCGTTGTGGAGCAGTTGACCGGTACCTGATTAGGCACCGGTGACCCAGGCACGGGTTGTGCCGGACTGACGACACGCACCCCTGGCTTGAGCGCGTGAGGCAGGAACGGACGGACCGGGCTGACGATGCGCACCCCTGGCTTGGTGTGGAGCAGCAACGGGCGGACCGGGCTGACGATACGCACCCCTGGCTTGGTGCGTGGAGCAGGAACGGACCGGACCGGGCTGGACGATCGCACCCCTGGCTTGGTGCGTGGGCCGAACGGGCCTCACCGGACTGACGACTCGCACCCCTGGCTTGGTGCGTGGAGCAGCGGCGGGCTGGACCAGGCTGACGACTCGCACCCCTGGCTTGGTGCGAGTAGCAGGAACGGGCTGGACCAGGCTGACGACTCGCACCCCTGGCTTGGTGCGAGTGGCAGGAATGGGCTGGACCGGGCTGACGATGCGCACCCCTGGCTTGGTGCGTGGAGCCGGAACGGGCCTCACCGGACTGACGACTCGCACCCCTGGCTTGGTGCGTGGAGCAGCGACGGGCTGGACCAGGCTGACGACTCGCACCCCTGGCTTGGTGCGAGTAGCAGGAACGGGCTGGACCAGGCTGACGACTCGCACCCCTGGCTTGGTGCGAGTGGCAGGAACAGGCCGGGCCGGGATGGCGACGCGCACCGTAGACTTGGTGCGAGGGGCAGGAACAGGCCGGGCCGGGCTGGCGCCGCGCACCATAGGCTTGGTGCGAGGGGCCGGAACAGGCCGGGCCGGGCTGGCGACGCACACCGTAGGCTTGGTGCGAGGGGCAGGAACAGGCCGGACCGGGCTGGCGACGCACACCGTAGGCTTGGTGCGAGGGGCAGGAACAGGCCGGACCGGGCTGGCGACGCACACCGTAGGCTTGGTGCGAGGGGCAGGAACAGGCCGGACCGGGCTGGCGACGCACACCGTAGGTTTGGTGTGAGGGGCCGGAACAGGCCGGGCCGGGCTGGCGACGCACACCGTAGGCTTGGTGCGAGTGGCAGGAACAGGCCGGGCCGGGCTGGCGACGCACACCGTAGGCTTGGTGCGAGTGGCAGGAACAGGCCGGACCGGGCTGTGGAGACGGATAGGAGAACTGGAGTGAAGAGCGGCCACAACCCGTCCTGGCTGAATGCCTACCTTCACACACTCCGTGTGAGGCATCCGCACAGGACGTACAGGGCTGTGTACCCGTACTGGCATAACAGCACGTGACACTGGAGCAGGATATCCGGGACCGCGGAGAGGCATTGGAGACCACGAGCGTTGAGCCGGCACACTCCGTCCTGGCTGCATACCCACCTTCGCACGACACGTGCGGGGGTGCTCGCACAGGACGTACCGGACTATGCCGGACCACTCGTGGCACAGTACGCCGCTCCGCATACCGCGGAACCTGCCCCGTCCCATGCTGCCATGCCTGAGTACGGGAAGTTGGTTCCGCTCTCCATCCAGGCTCCGCCAACCTGCCTTCTGGCCCCCCAAACCCGGTGGCCTCCTCTCCAAATCATCCTGTGGCAGCCTCCTGCTGCCCAGTCGCCCATGCCGTGTGCCCCCCCCCTAAAAAATTTTTTGGGTTGCCTCTCGTCCGTCCGACGATGACACTGCTGACGCCGCTGCTCCTCTCTCGCCAGGGCCTTAATCCTAGCCCATGGCCCTTTTCCCCCGAGCATGTCCTCCCAGGACCACACTTTGCCCACCTGGGCCATCGCCAACCTCTCCATCTCCTTTCCCGGCGCTTCCTCCCATGTCCAGTCTGCCTGCTCCTGGACACGCTGCTTGGTCCTTGTATGGTGGGATCTTCTGTCACGATCGTCGTAGGAAGTAGACCAAGGCGCAGCGTGATGAACGAACATGTTTATTTATCATTAGCGATAAACACGGACAGTAAACAAAAAACAACAAACGACTCGTAACGTCCTAGGTAACTAAGACCAACACGGAACAAGAACCCACAAACACAAAGGGAAAAACAGACAGTTTAAATATGGCTCCCAATCAGAGACAACCAGCCACAGCTGACACTCGTTGCCTCTGATTGGGAGTCACTCAGGCCAACATAGAAATAAACAAAACTAGAACTCCCAACATAGAATACACCACATAGAACGAACACACCCTGGCTCAACATATAGAGTCCCAGCGCCAGGGTGTGACACACATCTTCTGTTGCTGCAGGATTATTTTCCTGCTGTAGCAGACTGGCTCAAATTAAGATCCTACATCTGTATAAACACTTCTGTAAATATACAGTAAAAATACAGTACTAAGATACCATTGGTGTCAGTGTTATTCGCTTCAATATAGTCAGTGTCTATTTCCTCTAGCCAAGGGGTTTTCTGGTCACTGAGTGACATCATATTAGAGGGCATAGCCTCTTCAGACTCAGGGGTGTGTGTTATTTAACAGTACTGTGTACACTGCTGCAATTCCCATTGAGCTCAGTGCCATTATCTCCACCGCTTATTTGAGTTTGACCTCAGAGGTGCGGCCAGCCTCAGGGCAGCAATCAGGGGCTATGTGCTGAATGTCAATGATAAACCAGAGAGAGAGGGATGAGAGGAGGGTGGGAAAGAAGTGAGGAGAGGAGAGGGTGGGAGGAGGGAGGGAAAGAGGTGAGGAGAAGAGAGGGTGGGAAAGAAGTGAGGAGAGGAGAGGGTGGGAGGAGGGAGGGAAAGAGGTGAGGAGAAGAGAGGGTGGAAGGAAAAGAGCTGAGGAGAGGAGAGGGTGGGAGGAGGGAGGTAAAGACAGGTGAGGAGAGGGTGGGAGGAGGGAGGGAAAGAGGTGAGGAGAGGAGAGGGTGGGAGGAAAAGAGGTGAGGAGAGGAGAGGGTGGGAGGAGGGAGGTAAAGACAGGTGAGGTGAGGGTGAGAGGAGGGAGGGAAAGAGGTGAGGAGAGGAGAGGGTCGGAAGAGGGAGGGAAAGAGGTGAGGAGAAGAGAGGGTGGGAAAGAAGTGAGGAGAGGAGAGGGTGGGAGGAGGGCGGGAAAGACAGGTGAGGAGAAGGGAGGGTGGGAAAGAAGTGAGCAGAGGAGAGGGTGGGAGGAGGGAGGGAAAGAGGTGAGGAGAAGAGAGGGTGGGAAAGAAGTGTGGAGAGGAAAGGGTGGGAGGAGGGAGGGAAAGACAGGTGAGGAGAAGGGAGGGTGGGAAAGAAGTGTGGAGAGGAGTGGAGTTGGAGGAGGGAGGGAAAAGTGTGTATGGAAAGCACAGTGGATGTGTTTAAAGCCAATGGGAGCAGGAGAGTGTTATGTATGGTACGACAAGCTGTACGTCGTACTGTACGTTGTTATGGTTTATGACAGTGTGCTGCTTTACGTATGAATGGGTAGTCAGAATGAGTGGCACGTCATTAATCGTCAGAGTGATGTACAATGTGAAACTGTGCAGATATGCATACTTTTACAGCTAAGCTAGATATAACAGAGAGGGAGGGAGAATAAACCTGAGGAGTGAAAACTGCCAGACTTCAGACACCCCAGTCATGGACTGTTCTCTCCGCTTCCATCTGGCAGGTGGTACCGGAGCATCAGGTCTCGGACCAACAGGCAGAGACAGCTTCTATCTCCAAGCAATAAGACTGCTGAACAGCTAATAGATGGCTGCCCACTCTCACCCACTGCACTGACTCAATCTGCACCGACTCTGCACACTCACAGGCCTCTATCCACACATTTACGCACACTTACACTATCGCAAGGCACACACACACACACACACACACACTTTATTATTTATCCTGCTGCCCAGTCACTTTTACCCCTGTTTACATGAACTGTACATATCTACCTCAACTACCACCAGTATAACCTAACCTTGTATATAGTGTACATTCTTGTGTGTTTTTATTTGATCTGACCTAGTATTGATTCCGAGCTCTTTTTAAGATTGTATTCTGGATTTTGATATTAAATACTGAATTGTTAAGGAAGATCTTGTGTCACAGTATAAGAGTTTATTTCTCTTCAGGAGAGGGGGGGCTAATGGGAGTGGGAAAAGGTCCCCAAAATATTACATTTTTTTATTTAGGCAACTGGGCAGACTGGGAAAAAGGCAAACTTGACAACTACTTGCAGGCAGTGGGTTCTGAACAACAATTGTTGGGGGGGGGGGGATTATGGGAACTTTGGTGACTGGAAGGGCAAAGGGGCAGGTAGAACCCTATCTGTGCATGTGCCTGCCATTCCAGTCTCCAAAGTGCCCTTTTGGGTGGTGGTAAAATTTCCCCAAAAATTATTTTGTCATTGTTGTTCGGAACCCAATAGCCGCAAGTTGTTGTCAAGTTCAAAAAACATACCTCAATGCACGGATGTGCTATGCCTGTCACGATCGTCATTCATAGAGGAGGACCAAGGCGCAGCGTTGAATGCGAACATTTTATTTATTAGAATGATCACACGATCAAAACAACAAAACGAAAACGTGACGTCCCTGGTTACATAAACAAACCAACACGGAACAAGAAACCACAAATAATGAATGCCTAACGGCTACCTAAGTATGACTCCCAATCAGAGACAACGAGCTACAGCCGTCTCTGATTGGGAGCCACCCTGGCCAACATAGATATACAACAACTAGAACATAAACAAATGAAAACTCACACCCTGGCTCAACATACTAGAGTCCCCAGAGCCAGGGCGTGACAGTACCCCCCCCTAAAGGCGCGGACTCCGACCGCGCCAACCAAATACAACAGGGGAGGGACCTGGTGGGCACTCCGCTTCGGCGGCGGATCCGGCTCCGGACATGACACCCACTCCTTCTCTAACCCCCCAAAGTACCCCTGGTCCGGTCTGGCCCTGCTGACCAGAGCTGAACTGAACACTGGTGGAGCGGATTGCTCTAGCTCCGGCGTGACGCAGCACCTGACCGGTGCCGGACCCGCCACCGGTGGAACAGGCACGGGCCGTGCCGGACTGACGACGCACACCACTGGCTTGGTGTGGGGAGCAGGAGCGGGCCGAGCGGGCTGACGCAAACGCACCACTGACTTGGTGCGGGGAGCAGGAGCGGGCCGGACCGGGCTGACGAGCGCACCACTGACTTGGTGCGGGGAGCAGGAACGGGACGTGCCGGGCTTACTGACGCACCACTGACTTGGTGCGGGGAGCAGGAACGGGCCGGACAGGGCTGACGAAACGCACCACTGACTTGGTGCGGGGAGCAGGAATGGGCCGGACTGGGCTGGCGACGCGCACCACAGACTTGGTGCGGAGAGCAGGAACGGGCCGGACAGGGCTGACGCAAACGCACCACAGACTTGGTGCGGGGAGCAGGAATGGGCCGGACTGGGCTGGCGACGCGCACCACAGACTTGGTGCGGAGAGCAGGAACGGGCCGGACAGGGCTGACGAAACGCACCACTGACTTGGTGCGGGGAGCAGGAATGGGCTGGGCCGAGCTGGCGATGCGCACCGTAGACTTGGTGCGAGTGGCAGGAACAGGCCGGACCGTACTGGGAACACACACCACTGGCCCTACGTGGGGATCAGGAACAGGCCGGACCGGACTGGCAACACACGCCAGTACCTCTCGCCGTGCCTCTACATCTTCCACCCCCTCTTCGACCAGTGGCCCCCGTAACCTGGCGGCCTCCTCTGCCAATCCGCTGGGCCGCTCTGCCGCGGTCTCCTGCTGGCCCGTCGTCCACGGCGTTAGCCCCCCCCTAAAAATGTTCTGGGCGTCTCCCCTACCCGTGGACCAGGTCTCCATGTCCCTCGCCAGCCATTCGCCCTTCTGCCACAATGTCAAGCCCTTCTCTTCCTCACTCAGCTTGACCCAGTCGAGGAGGCGAAGGAGATCTGTTAGGGATCTCCCTGGCGATGGCTCCTGGACACGCTGTTTGGTCACATCTTGGTGGTTTCTTCTGTCACGATCGTCATTCATAGAGGAGGACCAAGGCGCAGCGTTGAATGCGAACATTTTATTTATTAGAATGATCACACGATCAAAACAACAAAACGAAAACGTGACGTCCCTGGTTACATAAACAAACCAACACGGAACAAGAAACCACAAATAATGAATGCCTAACGGCTACCTAAGTATGACTCCCAATCAGAGACAACGAGCTACAGCCGTCTCTGATTGGGAGCCACCCTGGCCAACATAGATATACAACAACTAGAACATAAACAAATGAAAACTCACACCCTGGCTCAACATACTAGAGTCCCCAGAGCCAGGGCGTGACAATGCCACTGTACTCCAAATTGTACCTTTATCCACACTGCTTGATCGAGAAGATTGAAATACTGGTCGTCTTCCCGGAAAACTGCCCTTTTCGTCCTCATGCTAGCTACCAGTAGCCACAACAGCATGTCGCGTTGAACAACAAAGGAGCTGATTGGCTGACACTAACGTTCCAAAATGGCTGCGGTGGCTACTTCTCGCTAGCCCATATCTCGTGCTGGCACCACAGTGTCTTAATGTAACCATAATTGCCTTTCGACCTCAGTGCAGCTCAGTGTAAACAAGCGTAACGGTAGGGTCAGTATTTTCTGGCAACTCACATGGCAGCTTCTTGTCATTATTTCTAGCTATATGGCCATCCAGTGTGTGCATCGTTTGTGACATTGTCAGCTAACCCATCTATGCTGAAAAATGTACATTTTTGCAACAGAAGCATTTGGTATGTTATGCATTTCGAGATCTGAATTATGGAAGTAAAAAATACAATCAAAGGGGGAGGGGAGGGGGGTGCCCATTTGTATTTATTTTTTAGCACCTGCCCCCTGAAAGGTCTGTGCACGGCCCTGCAATGGACAAACTTGCAAGGCGCAGAGTGATTTCATTAATTATCTTTCTTATCTTTAAAATGTAGTCTAAATGTACCAGTTGGATTTTAGACCGGGTCATAGCACTATCTCCGCTGCATCCCTAGTTAAAATTTTTTGGTTAACTGTATGGATAAAAGGCAGCATTGTGCCTGTCAAAGGCCTGTCAAAGGCCTTCGATACTATTGATCACAATATTGACTTATCTGAAAAAAATTGTAACCTGCACTTGAACTACAGTCTCCCTTCATTGTATTACAGAAAAACTTTGAACTGAAATTAGTATTGAATGCAGGTAAAACTAAGTATATGTTGTTCTCTGATGATTTAAACATATGTACTTTGGATGGTGTCCATATTGATCGTGTTCCTGCTTACAAATATCTGGGCATCTGGATAGATGAAAAGCTGTCTTTTAAAAAGCATATTGATGAGTTAGTTAAGAAGCGGCGAATAGAAATGGCATCTTCTATAGAAATAGGTCATGCCTCTCACAAAATAGTAGAAAGCAGATTATTCAGTCGACGGTCCTTGATTATGGCGACATCTATATGAACGCAGCTGCCACTTCATTAAAGCCATTAGATGCGGTTTATCATAGCGCACTGGGCTTTATTACCGGCGACAGTTTTAGTACTCATCACTGCGTTCTCTACCAGAAAGTTGGTTGGCCCTCTTTGAGGTCACGTAGGTTGATACATTGCTATGTTTTCATGTATATAGCCCTTTACAGAAACTCCCACTGTACCTAACATCATTAGTAAACTTTAGACATGAGTTACCACACCCGGTCTCAGGGATGGCTAACACTTGAAATTCCTTTGGTCAGCTTTTAGCTTTCTTGCACCTTATTTGTAGAACAATCTTCAAAATGTTCTTAAATTTGATGTTCTGATGCCTCTAGGGCAATTCAAGAAACCTGATTTTGGCCCTTATTACTGATGAATGTTTTTTTTTTTTTATGACCGTGTAATTCAGGGCTCATTTGTAAAAGAGACATTGTCTCAGTATGACTTCCTAATAAAATTAAGTTTCAATAAATCAATACACTTTTTTTGTGTGAATGTAGCCTACTCGCCTGTGACATCACTCCCCTCTGTCAGGTCCCTCCATGCCGCAACACTGTCCGTGCAGCCAGTCTCGGTCCGTTTGCGCTGTGCTGCGCTCGGATGGCAACTAAAATACTATACAAAACAAGAAAGCTCCTACAGAGATTTAAAAAGGCTTAAAAACTATTCAAACCAATTGTCCATAAAACCCCCCATGAATGAGCTCCAAGTTCCTCTGTCCTTCTCACCGAGAGAGATCAGTCTCATACCAAGCAATAATGCCGGTCAGCCAGTTAGCTACCCAATGACAGCCAGGTGCTCCTATTTCAAAGAGGACGCTCCAATCGTGGCCTGTGCCGCTTCACAGCCGAATCAGCCTCACCTGTGTTCCGTTAGGCTACAGACCTGGGCAGAGATGCAACTTGGGAAAACATAGGAAGGCTGCATTTAGACAGGAAGCCCAATTCTGATTTATTTTCCACTAATTGTTTTTTTGACCAATCACATCAGATCTTTTCACATCAGATCTTTTTCAGAGCTGATGTGATTGGTCAAAAGACCAGTTGGTGAAAAAATTCTCAGTCGCACTCCGCAACACTTGCAAGTAAGAGTTTCACTGTACTGTTCACACCTGTTGTATCCTGTGCACAAATAAACTTTGATTTGATTTGAAAGGAGGGAAATTGGAGAGGACAAGATCAGAGTGGAGAGAGTCATCTGTGGAGAGAAAGAGAGAGGTGTGTGTGTGTGTGTGTGTGTGTGTATGTGTGTGTATGCTTGTGTGTGTGTGTGTTTGTCTGTGAGAGAGGGAGAGATGAGGGGTTTCCCAGAGGCTAGGAATCACAATATCACAGCATACACAAATATCTTACCACCTCCACCCAGTCTATCAGGACCAGACATATTGTTCTGGGGGCCTCACGCCCCAAGGTAGCACGATTAAGGTTGCAAACTTGCTGAAACTTTCAATAAATTCCTTGGTTTTCCCGAAATCAATTCAATGTAATTGAATTTGAAAAGCTTTATTGTCATGAAAAGTTGACATGAATGTATTAATCGTGAATAATGAAGTTACAGACGCTAACCTCACCTGTTATTGTAATGGTGAGAGGTTAGCATGTCTTGGGGGTATGATATTTCTGTGTCTGTAACCATCCACATTAATGTAGAAGTCTTTAGAAACATATTCTATTCTTATTTACAATAAAAGTGACTCCAAAATGACACAATACATTATTTAACATTCATTTCTATTGGGCACAAAATAATCTGAAACACAACCAAAACAAAAAGGAAATGCATTTAACAAATTTGTAGAGTCACAAGCTTGATGTTGTAGTCATTGCATGCTATGAATATGGGACTGGATGCAACCTGGATATACAGTGTCTTCAGAAAGTATTCACACCTGTTGACTTTTTCCACATTTTGTTGTGTTACAGCCTGAATTTAAAATGGATTACATTTCCATTTTGTGTCACTGGCCTACAGAATACCCTACAATGTCAAAGTGGAATTATGTTTTTTGAAAGCTGAAATGTGTTGAGTCAATAAGTATTCAACCCCTTTGTTACGGCATGCCTAAATAAGTTCAGGAGTAAAAATGTGCTTAAAAAGTAACATAATAAGTTGCATGGACTCACTCTGTGTGCAATAATAGTGTTTAACATGATTTATGAATGACTACCTCATCTCTGTACCCCACACATACAATTATCTGTAAGGTCCCTCAGTCGAGCAGTGAATTTGATGGCGCCGGAGAAGATGGCTGCCGTTTTACAGCCCTCTAACCAATTGTACTATTATGTGTTTTTTTTTCTTCGTGTTATTTGTAATTTATTCTGTACATAATGTTTTCTGCCATCGTCTCTTATAACCAAAAAGAGCTTCTGGATATCAGGACAGCGATTACTCACCTCGTATTGGACTAAGATTTTTTCTTCAACGAGGCGGCCGCAAAGGATATCCTACAGACACCCGACAAGGCCCAAATCCCCGTCATTCGCAGGAGAAAGAGACGGAGATATCGTGGACGTAGGTCGGGGTGCCTCGTAATTAGCCGATGGCGAGCGAGTAAACTGCCTCTTCCATCAATCCTATTAGCCAATCTTCAATCATTGGAAAATAAATTAGATGACCTACGATTACGCTTATCCTACCAACGGGACATTAAAAACTGTAATATCTTATGTTTCACCGAGTCGTGGCTGAACGACAACATGGACAACATACAGCTAGCGGGCTATACGCTACATCGGCAGGATGGAACGGCTGACTCTGGTAAGACAAGGGGTGGCGGTCTGTGTATATTTGTAAACAACAGCTGGTGCACAAAATCAAATACTAAGGCAGTCTCGAGCTTTTGCTCGCCTGAGGTAGAGTATCTTATGATAAGCTGTAGACCACACTATTTACCAAGAGAGTTTTCATCTATAGTTTTCATAGCTGTCTATTTACCACCACAAACCAATGCTGGCATTAAGATTGCACTCAATGAGCTGTATAAGGCCATAACTAAACAGGAAAACGCTCATCCAGAGGCAGCGCTCCTAGTGGCCGGGGACTTTAATGCAGGGAAACTTAAATCCGTTCTACCTAATTTCTACCAGCATGTTAAATGGAACCAGAGGAAAACAAACTGTAGACAACCTTTACTCCACACACAGAGACGTGAACAAAGGTCTCTCTCGCCCTCCATTTGGCAAATCTGACCATAACTCTATCCACCTGATTCCTACTTATAAGCAAAAACTAAAGCAGGGAGCACCAGTGACTCGGTTAATAAAAAAGTGGTCAGATGACGCAGATGCTAAGTTACAGGACTGTTTTGCTAGCACAGACTGGAACATGTTCCGGGATTCTTCAGATAGCATTGAGGAGTACACCACATCAGTCACTGGCTTCATCAATAAGTGCATCGATGACGTTGTCCCCACAGTGACCGTAGGTACATACCCCAACCAGAAGCCATGGATTACAGGCAACATCTGCACTGAGCTAAAGGGTAGAGCTGCCGCTTTCAAGGAGCGGGACTCTAACCCGGACGCTTATAAGAAATCCCGCTATGCCCTCTGACGAACCATCAAACAGGCAAAGAGTCAATAAAGGACTAAGATTGAATCGTACTACACCGGCTCTGACGCTCGCCGGATGTGGCAGGGCTTGAAAACTATTACAGACTACAAAGGGAAGCACAGCCGCGAGCTTCCCAGTGACACAAGCCTACCATACGAGCTAAACCACTTCTATGCTCGCTTCGAGGCAAGCAACACTGAAGCATGCATGAGAGCACCAGCTGTTCCGGATGACTATGTGATCACGCTCTCCATAGCCGATGTGAGTAAGACTTTTAACCGGTCAACATTCACAAGACCGCAGGGCCAGACGGATTACCAGGACGTGTACTTCGAGCATGTGCTGACGAACTGGCAAGTGTCTTCACCGACATTTTCAACATGTCCCTGACTGAGTCTGTAATACCAACATGTTTCAAGGAGACCACCATAGTCCCCGTGCCCAAGGACACTAAGATAACCTGCCAAAATGACTACTGACCCGTAGCACTGACGTCTGTAGCCATGAAGTGCTTTGAAAGGCTGGTCATGGCTCACATTAACACCATTATCCCAGAAACCTTAGACCCACTCCAATTTGCATACCGCCCCAACAGATCCACAGATGATGCAATCTCTATTGCATTCCACACTGCCCTTTCCCACCTGGACAAGAGGAACACCTACATGAGAATGCTATTCATTGACTACAGCTCAGCGTTCAACACCATAGTGCCCTCAAAGCTCATCACTAAGCTAAGGATCCTGGGACTAAACACCGCCCTCTGCAACTGGATCCTGGACTTCCTGACGGGCCACCCCCAGGTGGTAAGGGTAGGTAACAACACATTTGCCACGCTGATCCTCAACATGGGGGCCCCTCAGGGGTGCGTGCTCAGTCCCCTCCTGTATTCCCTGTTCACCCATGACTGCATGGCCAGGGTGGAAGGCCTGATCACCGACAACGATGAGACAGCCTATAGGGAGGAGGTCAGAGACCTGACCGTGTGGTGCCAGGATAACAACCTCTCCCTCAACGTGACCAAGACAAAGGAGATGATTGTGGACTACAGGAAAGAAAAGAGGACTGAGCATGCCCCCATTCTCATCGACGGGGCTGTAGTGGAACAGGTTGAGAGCTTCAAGTTCCTTGGTGTCCACATCACCAACGAACTATCATGGTCCAAACACACCAAGACAGTCGTGAAGAGGGCACGACAAAGCCTCTTCCCCCTCAGGAGACTGAAAAGATTTGGCATGGGTCCTCAGATCCTCAAAATGTTTTACAGCTGCACCATCGAGAGCATCCTGACTGGTTGCATCACTGCCTGGTATGGCAACTGCTCGGCCTCCGACCGCAAGGCACTACAGAGGGTAGTGCGTACGGCCCAGTATATCACTGGGGCCAAGCTTCCTGCCATCCAGGACCTCTATACCAGGCGGTGTCAGAGGAAGGCCCTCAAAATTGTCAAAGACTCCAGCCACCCTAGTCATAGACTGTTCTCTCTGCTACCGCACGGCAAGCGGTACCAGAGCGCCAAGTCTAGGTCCAAAAGGCTTCTCAACAGCTTCTACCCCCAAGCCATAAGACTCCTGAACAGCTAATCATGGCTACCCGGACTATTTGCACCCCCACCCCATCTTTTTACGCTGCTGCTACTCTGTTAATTATTTATGCATAGTCACTTTAACTCTACCCACATGTACATATTACCTCAACTACCTCAACTAGCCGGTGCTCCCGCACATTGACTCTGCACCGGTACCCCCCTGTATATAGCCTCCCTACTGTTATTTTATTTTACTTCTGCTCTTTTTTTCTCAACACTTTTTTTTTGTTGTTGTTGTTTTATTTTACTTTTTTATTAAGAAATAAATGCATTGTCGGTTAAGGGCTGTAAGTAAGCATTTCACGGTAATGTCTACACCTGTTGTATTCGGCGCATGTGGCAAATACAATTTTATTTTATTTGAATTTCAAATAAATATTCAACCACAAAGACCAGGGAGGTTTTCCAATGCCTCACAAAGAAGGGCACCTATTTGTAGATGGGTAAAAATACAAAAAGCAGACATTGAATATCCCTTTGAGCAGGGTGAAGTTATTAATTACACTATGGATGGTGTACCCAGTCACTACGAAGCTACAGGCGTCCTTCCTAACTCAGTTGCCGGAGAGGAAGGAAACTGCTCAGGGATTTCACCATGAGACCAATGGTGACATTAAAACAGTTACAGAGTTTAATGGCTGTGATAGGAGAAAGCTGAGGATGGATCAACAACATTCTAGTTACTCGACAATACTAATCTAAATCACAGAGTGAAAAGAAGCAATCCTGTACAGAATAAAAATATTCCAAAACATGCATAAGTTTGCAATAAGGCACTAAAGTAAAACTGCAAAAAATGTGGCAAAGAAATTAACATTATGTCCTGAATACAAAGCGTTATGTTTGGGGCACATCACTGAGTACCACTCTTCATATTTTCAAGCATGGCGGTGGCTGAATCATGTTATGGGTATGCTTGTCATCAGCAAGGAATAAGGATTATTATTTTTGGATAAAAAGAAACGGAATAGAACTAAGCACAGGCAAAATCCTAGAGTTCCTGGTTCAGTCTGCTTTTGAACAGACACTGGGAGACAAATTCACCTTTTAGTAGGACAATAACCTAAAACACAAGGCCAAATATACACTGGAGTTCCTCACCAAGACAACATTTAATGTTCCTGAGAGGCCAAGTTACAGTTTTAACTTAAATCGGCTTGACAATCTATGGCAAGACATGAAAATGGCTGTCTACCTATGATCAACAACCAACTTGACAGAGCTTGAAGAATTTTTAAAAGAATTATGTGCAAATATTGTACAATCCAGGTGTGCAAAGCTCTTAGAGACTTACTCAAAAAGAGCTGTAATCACTGCCAAAGGTGAGTCTAACATTTATTCACTCAGAGGTGTTGTTACGAACCCCGTGGCTTTGAACGTCTAGGGTGATGGACATGAGACCCGTAACATAATTCATGTAAATTATAAGTGTGGCATGGAACAGTGAGAACAAATATGACACAACAACCATGAACTACCGTCAAACACAAATGGTTTATTTCTGAACACACGGTAAAGGTTTGGGAAAAAGGGCTGAGCAGGACCCAAGAAATGAAACAATAGTGTAAAACACCCCTAAACTGATCTTGCCTGCCTCAAGAACCGCTAGGCTACTGCTACCATACAAAAATACAGTGGGTGGTCCGCTCAGGTCTAACTAGTGTTTATAGACAGTTCTTTCTACGGGAAATGTATGCCCAAGGGCAGCTAGCTCAAACTCCCCCTTTTCCCAGAAACACACAATAGTTACCAAACAGAGTAACCAGCAAATTAATGAGCTCTCTAAACACAGGACATCACAGTATCCATTACTCACATACCAAACAGTGGTCTAACAAAATTACCAATCATAGTAACCAGCAACTTAGTGAGTAACCAAAAACAGGACACCACAGTGTCCATACTCACATACAGAAATATTCTCTCTCTCTCTCTACAAACACAAGTGACTGGTTTTTATATAATGGGATGTGTGATTGAAAAAACGAGTAACAGGTGGTGCAATGCACAGGAATGTTCACTGATTGGTCCAATCAGCAGACACCTCAACGACCACCAATCAGGAACATACAGGACACCTGTGATTAGGGCAGAAGGAGTAGAAACACACAAAAACACAGGATACCTGTATCCGTAACAGGTGTGAATACTAATGTAAATTAAATATGTTTCATTTTCAATACATTTGCAAACATTTCTGTTTTCACTTTGTCATTATGGGGTATTGTGGGTAGATGGGTGAGAATATATAATATATTTAATCAATTTTAAATTCAGGCTGCAACACAACAAAATATGCAATAAGTCAAGGGGTATGAATACTTTCTGAAGGCACTGTAGATGGTCCATGAATTGGCGTATGCAAATGTGAGTATATTAGCTTGAAAACAACAATCGGACATCTTGGAAGCAGTCTCCAGTTCTTATTATACCTATGTTCTTATATACTTATATATTCTTACATACACACTGTATATATATTTTCTGTTGTATTTTTGACTTTATGTTTTGTTTTACCCCATATGTAACTCTGTGTTGTTGTTTTTATCGCACTGCTTTGCTTTATCTTGGCCAGGTCGCAGTTGTAAATGAGAACTTGTTCTCAACTGGCTTACCTGGTTAAATAAAGGTTAAAAAATATATATATATATGATAATATGGGTCAGATCTTTTGATTACATTTGCAATCGCAACAAATAATCTGCTCAGACCCCAACCAAGGAGCATCAAAAGTCGTGCTATAAATTCTCAAACAACACAAAAATTCATTGATGCCCTTCCAGACTCCTTCTGCCTACCCAAGGACGTCAGAGGACAAAAATCAGTTAACCACTTAACTGAGGAACTCAATTTAACCTTGCGCAATACCCTAGATGCAGTTGCACCCCTAAAAACGAAAAACATTTGTCATAAGAAACTAGCTCCCTGGTATACAGAAAATACCCGAGCTTTGAAGCAAGCTTCCAGGAAATTGGAACGGAAATGGCGCCACACCAAACTGGAAGTCTTCCGACTAGCTTGGAAAGACAGTACCGTGCAGTACCGAAGAGCCCTCACTGCTGCTCGATCATCCTACTTTTCCAACTTAATTGAGGAAAATAAGAACAATCCAAAATTTCTTTTTGATACTGTTGCAAAGCTAACTAAAAACCAGCATTCCCCAAGAGAGGATGGCTTTCACTTCAGCAGTGATAAATTCATGAACTTCTTTGAGGAAAAGATCATGACCATTAGAAAGCAAATTACGGACTCCTCTTTGAATCTGCGTATTCCTCCAGGGCTTAGCTGTCCTGGATCTGCACAGCTCTGCGAGGGCCTGGGATCGGGAGAGACACTTAAGTGTTTTAGTACTATATCTCTTGACACAATGATGAAAATAATCATGGCCTCTAAACCTTCAAGCTGCATACTGGATCCTATTCCTACTAAACTGCTGAAGGAGCTGCTTCCTGTGCTTGGCCCTCCTATGTTGAACATAATAAACAGCTCTCTATCCACCGGATGTGTACCAAACTCACTAAAAGTGGCAGTGATAAAGCCTCTCTTGAAAAAGCCAAACCTTGACCCGGAAAATATAAAAAACTATCGGCCTATATCGAATCTTCCATTCCTCTCAAAAATTTTAGAAAAAGCTGTTGCGCAGCAACTCACTGCCTTTCTGAAGACAAACAATGTATACGAAATGCTTCAGTCTGGTTTTAGACCCCATCATAGCACTGAGACTGCACTTGTGAAGGTGGTAAATGACCTTTTAATGGCGTCAGACCGAGGCTCTGCATCTGTCCTCGTGCTACTAGACCTTAGTGCTGCCTTTGACACCATCGATCACCACATTCTTTTGGAGAGACTGGAAACCCAAATTGGTCTACACGGACAAGTTCTGGCCTGGTTTAGATCCTACCTGTCGGAAAGATATCAGTTTGTCTCTGTGAATGGTCTGTCCTCCGACAAATCAACTGTACATTTCGGTGTTCCTCAAGGTTCCGTTTTAGGACCACTATTGTTTTCACTATATATTTTACCTCTTGGGGATGTTATTCGAAAACATAATGTTAACTTTCACTGCTATGCGGATGACACACAGCTGTACATTTCAATGAAACATGGTGAAGCCCCAAAATTGCCCTCGCTAGAAGCCTGTGTTTCAGACATAAGGAAGTGGATGGCTGAAAACTTTTTACTTTTAAACTCGGACAAAACAGAGATGCTTGTTCTAGGTCCCAAGAAACAAAGAGATCTTCTGTTAAATCTGACAATTCATCTAGATGGTTGTAAAGTCGTCTCAAATAAAACTGTGAAGGACCTCGGTGTTACTCTTGACCCTGATCTCTCTTTTGACGAACATATCAAGACTGTTTCAAGGACAGCTTTTTTCCATCTACGTAACATTGCAAAAATCAGAAATGTTCTGTCCAAAAATGATGCAGAAAAATTAATCCATGCATTTGTTACTTCTAGGTTAGACTACTGCAATGCTCTATTTTCCGGCTACCCGGATAAAGCACTAAATAAACTTCAGTTAGTGCTAAATACGGCTGCTAGAATCCTGACTAGAACCAAGAAATTTGATCATATTACTCCAGTGCTAGCTTCCCTACACTGGCTTCCTGTTAAGGCAAGGGCTGATTTCAAGGTTTTACTGTTAACCTATAAAGCGTTACATGGGCTTGCTCCTACCTATCTTTCCGAGTTGGTCCTGCCGTACATACCAATACGTACGCTACGGTCACAAGACGCAGGCCTCCTAATTGTCCCTAGAATTTCTAAGCAAACAGCGGGAGGCAGGGCTTTCTCCTATAGATCTCCATTTTTATGGAACAGTCTGCCTACCCATGTGAGAGACGCAGACTCGGTCTCAACCTTTAAGTCTTTACTGAAGACTTATCTCTTCAGTAGGTCATATGATTGAGTGTAGTCTGGCCCAGGAGTGTGAAGGTGAACGGAAAGGCTGGAGCAACGAACAGCCCTTGCTGTCTCTGCCGGGCCGGTTCCCCTCTCCACTGGGGTTCTCTGCCTCTAACCCTGTTGCAGGGGCTGAGTCACTGGCTTGCTGGTGCTCTTTCATGCCGTCCCTGGGAGGGGTGCGTCACTTGAGTGGGTTGAGTTACTGACGTGATCTTCCTGTCTGGGTTGGCGCCCCCCTTGGTTTGTGCTGTGGTGGAGACCTCTGTGGGCTATACTCGGCCTTGTCTCAGGATTGTAAGTTGGTGGTTGGGGATATCCCTCTAGTGGTGCGGGGGCTGTGCTTTGGCGGAGTGGGTGGGGTTATATCCTTCCTGTTTGGCCCTGTCCGGGGGTTTCTTCGGATGGGGCCACAGTGTCTCCGGACCGCTCCTGTCTCAGCCTCCAGTATTTATGCTGCAGTAGTTTATGTGTCGGGGGGCTGGGGTTAGTTGGTTATACCTGGAGTACTTCTCCTGTCTTATCCAGTGTCCTGTGTGAATTTAAGTATGCTCTCTCTAATTCTCTCGTTCTCTCTTTCTCTCTGAGAACCTGAGCCCTAGGACCATACGTCAGGACTACCGGGCATGATGACACCTTGCTGTCCCCAGTCCGCCTGGCCTTGCTGCTATTCCAGTTTCAACTGTTCTGCCTGCGGCTACGAAACCCCTACCTGTCCCAGACCTGCTGTTTTCAACTCTTTAATGATCGGCTATGAAAAGCCAACTGAGAGACCTGAGCCCTAGGACCATACGTCGGGACTACCGGCCGTGGTGACTCCTTGCTGTCCCCAGTCCGCCTGGCCTTGCTGCTATTCCAGTTTCAACTGTTCTGCCTGCGGTTATGGAACCCCTACCTGTCCCAGACCTGCTGTTTTCAACTCTTAATGATCGGCTATGAAAAGCCAACTGAGATTTATTCCTGATTATTATTTGACCATGCTTGTCACTTATGAACATTTTTGAACATCTTGGCATGGTTCTGTTATAATCTCCACCCGGCACAGCCAGAAGAGGACTGGCCACCCCTCATAGCCTGGTTCCTCTCTAGGTTTCTTCCTAGGTTTTGGCCTTTCTAGGGAGTTTTTCCTAGCCACCGTGCTTCTACACCTGCATTACTAGCTGTTTGGGGTTTTAGGCTGGGTTTCTGTACAGCACTTCGAGATATTAGCTGATGTAAGAAGGGCTATATAAAATAAAATTGATTGATTGATTGATCTGGTTGTGCTAGAAGCAAGCCGTTTTCGCTGTAGTAATGGTGCACTCACTTTTTTCTCTCAGAAACAACAGTACAGTGAAGCTTTATCATTACAACAATTACCAAGTAGTTATAAATGTATTTAACAATCAAAATCAAATCAAATTTGGTTGGTCGCCCACACAACAGTGCAGTAATACCTAACAATAAAAAACAATACACACAAATCCGAAAAAGAAAGGAATGAAGAAATATATAAATATTAGAACGAGCAAAGTCAGAGTCCGGAATACAAAGACAGTGTTCTGAGAATATTTTGTTACGTTACAGCCTTATTCTAAAATGGATTCAATAAAACATTTTCCTCATCAATCTACACACAATACCCCAAAGTGGAAACAGGTTTTTAATATTTTTTGCAAATGTATTACAAAACACCCCCAGAAATACCTTTGTTACATAAGTATTCAGACCCTTTGCTTTGAGACTCGAACTTGAGTTCAGGTGCATCCTTTTTCCATTGATAATCCTTGAGATGTTTCTACAACTTGGTTGAAGTCCACCTGTGGTATATTCAATAGTTCTGACATGATTTGGAAAGGAAGACACATGTCTATGTAAGGTCACACAGTTGACAGTGCATGTCAGAGCAAAAACCAAGCCATGAGGTCGAAGGAATTGTCTGTAGAGCTCCGAGACATGATTGTGTCGAGGCGCAGATCTGGGGAAGGGTACCAAAAAATGTCTATAGCATTGAAGGTCCTCAAGAACACAGTGGCCTCCATCATTCTTAAATGGAAGAACTTTGGAACCACCAAGACTCTTCCTAGAGCTGGCGACCCGGCCAAACTGAGCAATCGAGGGAGATGGGCCTTGATCAAGGAGGTGAGCAAGAACCTGATGGTCACTCTGATAGAGCTCCAGAGTTCCTCTGTGGAGATTGGAGAACCTTCCAGAAGGACAACCATCTCTGCAGCACTCCACCAATCAGGCCTTTATGGTAGAGTGGTCAGACGGAAGCCACTCCTCAATAAAGGCACATGACAGCCCGCTTGGAGTTTGCCAAAAGGCACCTAAAGGACTCTCAGACCATGAGAAACAAGATTCTCTGTTCTGATGAAACTAAGATTGAACTCTTTGGCCTGAATGCCAAGCGTCACGTCTGGAGGAAATCTGGCACCACCTCTACGGTGAAGCATGGTGTTGGCAGCATCATACTGTGGGGATGTTTTTCAGCGGCAGGGACTGGGAGACTAGTCAGGATCGAGGGAAAGATGAACGGAGCAATGTGCAGAGAGATCCTTGATGAAAACCTGCTCCAGAGCGCTCAGGACCTCAGACTGGGGCGAAGGTTCACCTTCCAACAGGAAAACGACCCTAAGCATACAGCCAAGACAACGCAGGAGTGTTTTAGGGACAAGTCAAGGGGTCTGAATACTTTCAGAATGCACTGTTTATATGAATATGATGGTGTGTATAGACGTTATGGACAGTATATGAATAGAAAAAGGTGTGTACAGTAGTAGTTAAATAGGATGAGCCTTGACTAAAATACAGTATATACATATGAAGTGGGTAAAACAGTATGTAAACATTATTGAAGTGACCAGTGTTCAATGACTATGTACATAGGTCAGCAGTCTGTAAGGTGCAGGGTTGAGTACCGGGCGGCAGCTGGCTAGTAACAATGGCTAAAGAGTCTGAGCCTGCCCCCATTCTCATCTAAAAAACTGGCAGGGTTGGTCCAATAAAGCCAAAGCCCCCGGATAGGTGAGCATAATATACAAGGAATCCCTCACCGGGACCCAGCACCATTCCTCCGGACCGTACCCCTCCCACTCCACGAGGTACTGAAGGCCCCCCACCCAACGCCTCGAATCCAGGATGTCACGGACAGAGTACGCTAGGGCTCCCTCGATGTCCAGAGAAGGTGGAGGAACCTCCCGCACCTCAGAGTTCTGGAGTGGACCAACCACCACCGGCCTGAGGAGAGATTCATGAAATGAGGGGGTAATACGGTAATCAGGGGGGAGTAACAACCTATACGTAACCTCGTTGATTCTCCTCAGGACTTTGAACGGCCCCACAAACCGCGGGCTCAGCTTCCGGCAGGGCAGGCGTAGGGGCAGATTCCGGGTCGAGAGCCAGACCCGAGCCCCGGTACGAAGAACGGGGCCTCACTGCAGTGACGGTCAGCATTGGCCTTCTGACGACGCACGGTGCACTGGAGGTGAATGTGGGCAGCGTCCCACATATCCTCCGCGCGCCGAATCCAGTCATCCACCGCAGGAGCCTCGGTCTGGCTCTGGTTCCACAGTGCCAGAACCGGTTGGTAACCTAAAACACATTGGAATGGTGTTAGGTTAGTAGAGGAGTGGCGGAGAGAGTTCTGGGCATATTCTGCCCATGGCAAGAACACCGACCATTCCCCCGGCCGGTCCTGGCAGCAGGACCGCAGGAATCTACCCACATCCTGATTTACTCGTTCCACCTGCCCATTTGACTCGGGGTGGAACCCAGAGGTCAGGCTGACCGAGACCCCCAGACGTTCCATGAACGCCTTCCAAACCTTGGACGTGAACTGGGGACCTCGGTCGGACACGATATCCTCTGGCACCACATAGGGCCGGAAGATGTGAGTAAACAGGGCCTCCGCAGTCTGCAGAGCCGTGGGGAGACCGGGCAGAGAAAGGAGGCGGCAGGACTTGGAGAAGCGGTCCACAACGACCAGGATGGTGGTGTTACCTTGGGAGAGGGGAAGATCAGTCAGAAAATCAAAACTAAGATGAGACCATGGTCGTTGTAGAACTGGTAATGGTTGTAGCTTACCCGTTGGGAGGTGTCTAGGTGCCTTACTCTGGGCGCACACCAAGCAGGAGGAGACGTACACCCTCACGTCCTTAGCCAAGGTAGGCCACCAGTACTTTCCACTCAAGCAGCGCACTGTACGGCCGATACCTGGGTGACCAGAGGAAGGTGACGTGTGTGCCCAGAAGATCAGACGATCACGGACAAGAGCAGGCACGTACCGCAGCCCAGCTGGACACTGCGGTGGAGATGGATCTGTGCGTAATGCCTGCTCTATATCCGCGTCCATCGCCCATACTACCGGGACGCCGGGAGGCCGGGAGTATGGGGGTGTTGTCTCTGGGCCTCTCCTCTGTGTCATACAGCCGGGACAGTGCGTCTGCCTTCACGTTCTTCGTACCCGGAATGTATGACAGTGTAAAATGAAACCGGGTGAAGAATAGGGCCCACCTGGCCTGGCAAGGATTCAGCCTCCTCGCTGCCCGGATGTACTCCAGGTTACGGTGGTCCGTCCAGATGAGGAAAGGGTGTTTCGCCCCTTCGAGCCAATGCCTCCACACGGTCAAGGCTCGGACAACAGCCAACAGCTCCCGATCACCAACGTCGTAGTTCTGCTCCGCCGGGCTGAGCTTCTTCGAGAAGAAGGCACAGGGGCGGAGCTTGGGTGGCGTACCCGAGCGTTGAGACAGGACAGCTCCTATCCCAACCTCGGATGCATCCACCTCCACTATGAACGGTAATGATGAATCAGGGTGGGCCAGTACTGGGGCTGAGGTGAACAGACCCCGCAGTTTGCTGAAGGCCAGGTCAGCCTCAGCAGACCAGCGGAGCCTGGACGGCCCACCCTTCAACAGGGAGGTAATGGGAGCTGCGACCTTGCCAAAGCCCCGGATAAACCTCCGATAGTAGTGGGAAAGCCAAGGAAGCGCTGCACCTCCTTTACCGTGGTTGGAATCGGCCAATTACGCACGGCTGAAATGAGATCTCCCTCCATCTCCACACATGAGGTGGAAATGCGGTATCCAAGGAAGGAGACGGACTGCTGGAAAAAACATACACTTCTCTGCCTTAGCATAAAGGTCGTTTTCCAACAGTCGGGCCAGCACCTTGTGAACCAGGGACACATGTTCGGCGCGCGTAGCGGAATACACCAGGATGTCATCGATGTCAATTTAGTCACCTGCGTTTTAGAGAACGTTTGCGCCAGATTGAGGTATTCAGGGGGAATGTGTACGGTGGAGGTACTGTCTGGACTTTCCACCGTGGTTTCACCAACGGAAACATCTAGACACCTACCCTGACACTCTCGCGACCACCCCGTGAGAGCCCTCTGCGGCCATGAGAAGGTGGGGTTGTGGAGTGCTAGCCAAGGGATACCTAATACCACAGGGAAAGCAGGAGATTCAATAATCGAAAAAATAACCTGCTCACAATGAGTCTCCTGGGTGATCCTGTTGACTGGTATCGTGACTTCCGTAACAAACCCGGACCCTATTGGTCGACTATCGAGTGCTCTGATGGGGAGTGGAATGGATAGAGGAACCAATGAAATGCCTTGATGGTGTGCGAATGCCCTGTCCATAAAGTTCCCAGCTGCGCCTGAATCGACTAGCGCCTTACACTGGGGAACTACCATGTGATCGGGAAAGTGGATAGGTAGGGTACCGTGTGCAACAGAGGGCTCTGAACAAGTGTGGGTGTTCGATACCCGGGGTGATGCGTGAGTGCCCTGCCTGCCGCAAAATAACGTTGACTATGACATGTGGTGTACTGTCCCTTCGTGCCACCAGAGTGGCACTGTTGCTGTCCTCCTCCGCTCTCTAGGCTGGCGGCTACACCCAGCTCCATATGCTCGGGATCCGAGTCATCCGGGGTGGAAACGGGCAGACCCCTCCCAGGACATCCTCTGGCTGCCAGCAGGTTGTCCAACCGAATGGCCATGTCCACCAGTTTATTAAAGGACAACATGGTGTCCCGGCAGGCTAGCTCCCGTCTGACATCTTCCCGCAGATGGCAACGGAATTGGTCGATCAGGGCCCGCTCGTTCCACCCGGACCCCGCTGCCAGCATCCGAAACTCCAAGGTGAAGTCCTGCGCTGTCCTCGACCCCTGCCTCAGGTGGACCAGTCGCTCACCCGCCTCTCGACCCTCGGGCGGGTGATCGAAGACCGCCCGAAAGAGGCGAGCGAACTCCCTGTAGTCCTCCAATGCGGCTCCCTCTTCGTTCCACACCGCATTGGCCCACTCCAGGGCTTTCCCACAGAGGCAGGAAACGAGGACGGACACCTTCTCCCGCTTCGATGGTTCCGGCCTGATGCTGGCGAAGTAAAGCTCCAATTGGAGGAGGAATCCCGGGCACAGCGCCGCCGTCCCATCAAACGCCTGTGGTCGGGATATCTGGATCCCTCTGGGTGCTGGGGTGTAGGTGGCTGGATCCGGTTGGCCAGCTGGTCTCGACAGATCGGGTTCTCTCCTCTCCAGGCACAGAACGACCTGAAGAATCCGATCCATCGCTTCCCCCAAGCTGGCCAGCATCGTGGAATGCTCCTGGACCTGTGCCACGACTCCAGGCATGCACTCTTCTCCTGCTGACTCCATGAAAGCAGGTGGGTGAATCTGTGATGTAGTGGTGTTGAAGGAGTCAGGCGCAAGAGGGTAAATCACAGAATAACAGGCTTTAATCCGCAACAATACAGGGTTACGCATAAATGCGTCAAACACACTCCAGGGCACAAAACAGGTGCACTGGAAAATACAAGGCACACAGGAAAATACTCCCGTTGAACAAAATACACGAGCTCCACTAACCTAAGGGGCAGAGGGAACACTTATACACAGACTAATTAGGGGATTAGAACCAGGTGTGTGTGATACCAAGACAAGACAATTGTGATGATGATTGGGGCGGCAGTGGTTAGTACTCCGGTGACGACGAACGCCGAAGCCTGCCCGAACAAGGAAGGGAGGCAGCCTCGGCCAAAGTCGTGACAGGATGGGGGGAGGTTTTAGCAGGTGGAATAGTGGAGAACAATTGGAGATTTACTCAGCAGCAGTGCAAATACCATGGTATACAGTGGGGGAAAAAAGTATTTAGTCAGCCACAAATTGTGCAAGTTCTCCCACTTAAAAAGATGAGAGAGGCCTGTAATTTTCATCATAGGTACACGTCAACTATGACAGACAAATTGAGGAAAAAAAATCCAGAAAATCACATTGTAGGATGTTTTATGAATTTATTTGCAAATTATGGTGGAAAATAAGTATTTGGTCACCTACAAACAAGCAAGATTTCTGGCTTTCACAGACCTGTAACTTCTTCTTTAAGAGGCTCCTCTGTCCTCCACTCGTTACCTGTATTAATGGCACCTGTTTGAACTTGTTATCAGTATAAAAGACACCTGTCCACAACCTCAAACAGTCACACTCCAAACTCCACTATGGCCAAGACCAAAGAGCTGTCAAAGGACACCAGAAACAAAATTGTAGACCTGCACCAGGCTGGGAAGACTGAATCTGCAATAGGTAAGCAGCTTGGTTTGAAGAAATCAACTGTGGGAGCAATTATTAGGAAATGGAAGACATACAAGACCACTGATAATCTCCCTCGATCTGGGGCTCCACGCAAGATCTCACCCCGTGGGAGTCAAAATGATTACAAGAACGGTGAGCAAAAATCCCAGAACCACACGGGGGGACCTAGTGAATGACCTGCAGAGAGCTGTGACCAAAGTAACAAAGCCTACCATCAGTAACACACTACGCCGCCAGGGACTCAAATCCTGCAGTGCCAGACGTGTCCCCCTGCTTAAGCCAGTACATGTCCAGGCCCGTCTGAAGTTTGCTAGAGTGCATTTGGATGATCCAGAAGAGGATTGGGAGAATGTCATATGGTCAGATGAAACCAAAATATAACTTTTTGGTAAAAACTCAACTCGTCGTGTTTGGAGGACAAAGAATGCTGAGTTGCATCCAAAGAACACCATACCTACTGTGAAGCATGGTGGTGGAAACATCATGCTTTGGGGCTGTTTTTCTGCAAAGGGACCAGGACGACTGATCCGTGTAAAGGAAAGAATGAATGGGGCCATGTATCGTGAGATTTTGAGTGAAAACCTCCTTCCATCAGCAAGGGCATTGAAGATGAAACGTGGCTGGGTCTTTCAGCATGACAATGATCCCAAACACACCGCCCGGGCAACGAAGGAGTGGCTTCGTAAGAAGCATTTCTAGGTCCTGGAGTGGCCTAGCCAGTCTCCAGATCTCAACCCCATAGAAAATCTTTGGAGGGAGTTGAAAGTCCGTGTTGCCCAGCGACAGCCCCAAAACATCACTGCTCTAGAGGAGATCTGCATGGAGGAATGGGCCAAAATACCAGCAACAGTGTGTGAAAACCTTGTGAAGACTTACAGAAAACGTTTGACCTGTGTCATTGCCAACAAAGGCTATATAACAAAGTATTGAGAAACTTTTGTTATTGACCAAATACTTATTTTCCACCATAATTTTCAAATAAATTCATAAAAAATCCTACAATGTGATTTTCTGGATTTTGTTTTCTCATTTTGTCTGTCATAGTTGACGTGTACCTATGATGAAAATTACAGGCCTCTCTCATCTTTTTAAGTGGGAGAACTTGCACAATTGGTGGCTGACTAAATACTTTTTTTCCCCACTGTAGCTATATGGACACTCAATCATTATGGTACTTTTTAATGGTAATTTTACAAACATATATTATGATAAATATAATTGAAACTTGTATCTCATTATGGTAAATGGTGAAATAAGTATAGCCAGTTATAATTGCAATGGCTTAGCAGATAATAAGAAAAGACAATCAGTATTTACCTGGCTTCAAGAGAAGGAACATAATATCTATTGTTTACAGGAAACTCATTCAACTATTTTAGATGAAGTTGTGTGGAGAAAGGACTCGGGGGTTGAAATATACTTCTCCCATGGGTAAAGAAACTCAAAAGCGGTGATGATATTTATTAAAAATAATTTTGTTCCGAATGTGCAAATTGTTCAAACAGATCCGCAAGGTAGATGGATTATTTTAAATATGTTATTGGACCATAAACATTAATCTATACGGTCCAAATAATGATGATCCACGCTTCTTTGAAAATATATGTAATAATTTATCAAGCCTACAAGAAATACAAGACTCTATTATTATGGTGGGAGATTGTCACGTACGTTGAGAGACGGGTCAGACCAAGGTGCAGCGTGGTATGTGAACATGTTTATTAAACTCAATAAACATAAACAAAACAAGAAACAACGTAACGTGAAGTCCTCAGGCTATACACATACAAGCCTAAACACGGAACAAGATCCCACAACTAAGGTAGGCAAACAGGCTACTTAAGTATGATCCCCAATCAGAGACAATGAGCGACAGCTGCCTCTGATTGGGAATCACACCCGGCCAAACCTAGAAATACAATTGTAGATCCTAAACATAGAAATTCTAACATAGAGTTTCACACCCTGACCAAACTACCTAGAGAATATCAGTCTCTCCAGGTGAGGGCGTGACAGTACCCCCCCCCCCCCAAAGGTGCGTACTCCGGCCGCACCAACCTGACTCATAAGGGGAGGGTCCAGGTGGGCATTCCGCCTCGGAGGCAAATCCGGCTCCGGGCGTGACGACCTCTCCCTCTCTGCCTCCCCGTTGCGCCCCTGGTCTGGTCTGGACCTCGGCGCGATGCTTCCCCTCTCCTTCCTCCCACGATGCAACAAGCCCTGTCTGGACCCTGGTGTGGGAAACCCTGAACCTGGAGAGTGGCTGACGTCTGGGCCTGGATCGGCAATCCCCCCACGATGCACCAAGCCCTGTCTGGACCCTGGTGTGGGAGACCCCGTACCTGGAGAGGGGCTGACGTCTGGACCTGGATCGGCAATCCTCCCGCGATGCACCAAGCCCTGTCTGGACCCTGGTGTGGGAGACCCCGACCCTGGAGAGGGGCTGACTTCTGGGTCTGGACTGTAGCCACTGACCGGAGCTGAACTGGACCCCGGTGGAGCGGACTGCTCTGGCTCCGGAGTGGAACCGCTGACCGGAGCTGGACTTGGCACCGGTGGAGCGGCCTGCTCTGGCTCCGGAGTGGATCCGCTGACAGGAGCTGGACCGGGCACCGGTGGAGCGGACTGCTCTGGCTCCGGAGTGGATCCGCTGACCGGAGCTGGACAGGATACACGCACCATAGGTCTGGTGCAAGGAGCAGGAACGGGCCGGGCCGGACTGGTAACACACACCACTGGCCTGGTACGGGGAGCAGGTACGGGCCGGGCCGGACTGGGAACACACACCACTGGTTTGGTGCGAGGGGCTGGAACGGGCCGGGCCGGACTGGGAACACACACCACTGGTTTGGTGCGTGGAGCAGGTACGGGGCGTACCGGGCTGGCGACAGGCACCACTGGTTTGGTGCGAGGAGCAGGCACGGGCCGTGCCGAACTGGATACACGCACCACTGGCTTGGTGCGGGGAGCAGGTACGGGCCGTACTGGACTGGTGAGGCGCACTGGCGACACAGTGCGTAGGACTGGCGCAGGATATACTGGACCGTGAAGGCGCACTGGAGACCCGGAGCGTTGAGCCGGCACAACCCGTCCTGGCTGGGTGCCCACTTTTGCACGACACGTGCGGGGCGCTGGCACAGGACACACTGGGCTGTGCATGCGCACTGGCGACACAGTGCGTATCTCTGCATACTTAGGTTCCTCTATGAACACATGCTCCTTCTGTTGCCTGACCAGCTCCTCTCTCCTTGCCTCCACTACTTCCTTCTCCCTTTGAGCATCCTGTAGTGCCTCCCTCTGAACGGATGACTCCTGCTCCCTCTGAGCTAACAGCTCCCGTAACGTGGTGGCCTCCTCTCTCAGACTCTCGATCCGCAGGTCTTGGAGGACCTCTAGAATAGCGGCCTCCTCCTCTCTAGTCAGCCCTTTCCCGGCCTCCTGCTGCCTCGTCGTCCACCCCGTGAGCCCCCCAATTTTTTTTTCTTGGGGCTGCTTCTCAGGCTTCATCTTCGGCCGGCACCGTTGATGTCGCCGTTGATCCTCTCCTGCCTGGGCTTCCTCCTTCACCCAGGGTCCTTTACCTGCCAATATCTCCTCCCAAGTCCAAAATGACTTCCCCACCTGTGTCCAGGGTGTCTGCTGCTCCTGGGCACGCTGCTTGGTCCGTTTTTGGTGGGATCTTCTGTCACGTACGTTGAGAGACGGGTCAGACCAAGGTGCAACGTGGTATGCGAACATGTTTATTAAACTCAATAAACATAAACAAAACAAGAAACAACGTAACGTGAAGTCCTCAGGCTATACACATACAAGCCTAAACACGGAACAAGATCCCACAACTAAGGTAGGCAAACAGGCTACTTAAGTATGATCCCCAATCAGAGACAATGAGCGAGAGCTGCCTCTGATTGGGAATCACACCCGGCCAAACCTAGAAATACAATTCTAGATCCTAAACATAGAAATTCTAACATAGAGTTTCACACCCTGACCAAACTACCTAGAGAATAACAGTCTCTCCAGGTCAGGGCGTGACAGTATCCCCCCAAAGGTGCGTACTCCGGTCGCACCAACCTGACTCATAAGGGGAGGGTCCAGGTGGGCATTCCGCCTCGGAGGCGGATCCGGCTCCGGGCGTGACGACCTCTCCCTCTCTGCCTCCCCGTTGCGCCCCTGGTCTGGTCTGAACCTCGGCGCGATGCTTCCCCTCTCCTTCCTCCCACGATGCACCAAGCCCTGTCTGGACCCTGGTGTGGGAAACCCCGAACCTGGAGAGGGGCTGACGTCTGGGCCTGGATCGGCAATCCCCCCACAATGCACCAAGCCCTGTCTGGACCTTGGTGTGGGAGACCCCGAACCTGGAGAGGGGCTGACGTCTGGGCCTGGATCGGCAATCTCCCCACGATGCACCAAGCCCTGTCTGGACCCTGGTGTGGGAAACCCCGAACATGGAGAGGGGCTGACGTCTGGACCTGGATCGGCAATCCCCCCACGATGCACCAAGCCCTGTCTGGAACATGGTGTGGGAGACCCCGACCCTGGAGAGGGGCTGACTTCTGGGTCTGGACTGGAGCCGCTGACCGGAGCTGGACTTGGCACCGGTGGAGCGGACTGCTCTGGCTCCGGAGTGGAGCCACTGACCGGAGCTGGACTTGGCACCGGTGGAGCGGACTGCTCTGGCTCCGGAGTGGATCCGCTGACCGGAGCTGGACTAGGCACCGGTGGAGCGGACTGCTCTGGCTCCGGAGTGGAGCCGCTGACCGGAGCTGGACTTGGCACGGGTGGAGCGGACTGCTCTAACCCCGGAGTGGAACCGCTGACCGGAGCTGGACCGGGCACCAGTGGAGCGGACTGCTCTGGCTCCGGAGTGGATCCTCTGACCGGAGCTGGACTGGGCACCGGTGGAGCGGACTGCTCTGACCCCGGAGTGGAACCGCTGACCGGAGCTGGACTGTGCACCGGTGGAGCGGACTGCTCTGGCTCCGGAGTGGAGCAGCTGACCTGAGCTGGATCAGGCACTGGTGGAGCGGATTTCTCTGGCTCCGGAGTGGATCCGCTGACCGGAGCTGGACTGGATACACGCACCATAGGTCTGGTGCGAGGAGCAGGAATGGGCCGGGCCGGACTGGGAACACACACCACTGGCCTGGTACGGGGAACAGGAACGGGCCGGGCCGGACTGGGAACACACACCACTGGTTTGGTGCGAGGAGCAGGAACGGACCAGGCCGGACTGGGAACACACACCACTGGTTTGGTGCGAGGAGCAGGAACGGGCCGGGCCGGACTGGGAACACACACCACTGGTTTGGAGCGAGGAGCAGGTACGAGCCGTACTGGACCGGATACACGCACCACTGGACCATCAAATAATTGGCGTTTATTACTCTTACAGAATTTTTACGTGGGCGAGGACATTGGAAATGCAATCAAAGCCTATTGGATGACATCTTGTTTTTAACTAGGACAAAATAATTCATAACTGACTGTTTACGACATAATTTATAGTTGAAGTCGGAAGTTTACATACACTTAGGTTGGAGTCATTAAAATTTGTTTTTCAACCACTCCACAAATTTCTTGTTAACAAACTATAGTTTTGGCAAGTCGGTTATGACATCTACTTTGAGCATGACACAAGTAATTTTTCCAACAATTGTTTACAGACAGATTATTTCACCTATAATTCACTGTATCACAATTCCAGTGGGTCAGAAGTTTACATACACTAAGTTGAAGGTTTTCTAATGATCAATTAGCCTTTTAAAATGATAAACTTGGATTAGCAAACACAACGTGCCATTGGAACACAGGACTGATGGTTGCTGATAATGGGCCTCTGTATGCCTATGTAGATATTCCATTAAAAATCAGCTGTTTCCAGCTACAATATCCATTTACAACATTAACAATGTCTATACTGTATTTCTGATCAATTTGATGTTATTTTAATGGACAAAAAAATGATTTTCTTTTGAAAACAAGGACATTTCGAAGTGACCCCAAACGTTTGAACGGTAGTGTATACCAACCCGTTTTTTATGTACTCAGAGGATTTCATTATTACTGAAACAGGACCCAAGTGGTAAATATAAAGATCCATACAAAAACTTCAGTGTTGTGATGCAAAAATTCTAGCAAAGTGCATAGCGCATAGAATTAAAAAGGTATTGTCAGATATTATTCATCCTAATCAGACAGGTTTTTTCCATGGACGATACATTGGACATAAGATAAGACAAGTACTGGAAACAATAGAACACTATGAAAAATCTGGGAAAACAGGCAAGGTATTCATAGCTGACTTTGAAAAGGCTTTTGATAAAGTATGACTGGAATTTATATATAAATGTCTGGAATATTTCAATTTTGGAGAATCTCTTATACAATGGGTTAAAGTTATGTATAGTAACCCTAGGTGTAAAATAGTAAGTAATGGCTACTTCTCAGAAAGTATTAAACTGTCAAGAGGAGTAAAACTAGGTTGTCCACTATTGACATATCAGTGGAGGCTGCTGAGGGGAGGACGGTTCATAATAATGGTTGGAACAGAGTACTATGGCTGGAATGGAATGAATGGAATGGTGTCAAACACATCATATGTTTTTGATACCATTCCATTTACTCCATTCCAGCCATTATTATGAGCCATCCTCCCCTCAGCGCCTCCACTGCGGCATATATATTTATTATGGCCATCGAAATGTTAGCTATTAAAATCAGATCCAACAATAATATCAAGGGCCTAGAAATCCAGGACTTAAAACCAAGCGTCACGCTAATGATTCATGTTTTCTTTTAAATCCACAATTTGGATCCCTCCACAGCCTCATAGATGATCTAGATAGTTTTTCTAACCTCTCTGGATTACAACCAATGGATCAATAAAAAATACAACTTTTACATTGCCGTGTAGTTTACCAATAAAATGGTCTGACGGTGAAGTGGACATACTCGGTATTCAGATCCCAAAAGAAAGAAATGATCTCACTCCAATACATTTTTATAGAAAGTTGGCAAAAATACATAAGATCTTGCTTTAGTCATATCCCAGTTAACCTATTTGCTTATGGCCTTACCTACACCTAGTGACTTGTTTTTTAAATTATATGAGCAATGAATTTTCAATTATATTTGGAACGGCTAGCCAGACAAAACTAAACGAGCCTATTTATATAATGAATATGAATTCGGAGGGCAGAAATTATTAAAGCATTAGACCTCTCACTAAAGGCTTCCGTCATACAAAGTTATACTTTAATCCGGACTTGTTCTCTAGCAGATTAGTAAAACCTTCTCACCCCATGTTCAAGAATGGCCTTTTTCCCTTTATTCAGGTTACAACCTCTCACTTTCGGTTATTTGTAAATTAAATAATCTCCAAAAGATTGCTGTTTTTAAAACAAGCCATAGAAAGTTGGTTGCAATTTCAGTTTAATCTACCAGAAAAGACAGAACAAATAGTACAACAAATATTATGGTTAAACTCAAATATACTCATTGATTAAAAAAACAATATTTTTTTGGAAAAAATGTTTAAAAAAAGGTATAATCTTTGTAAATTATATCAGTATAGGACTGGTGGAGTAATGTCACACATACAATCAACTAATTGCAGCATTACCGCAAAAATGGAAGAGGCAAGTAGAAGAGGGAGAAAGTAATGACCTTGCCCTGCATTATAGACCAAAATTGGGTATAGAAAATTGTGATGAATAAAAAAGTACTCCAGTTTCATTTAAGGACCAAAAAATCTACAGCTGTGCCATACAGATCTCAAAATAGTTAGGAAGAGATTTTCGATGTAACGATTCAATGGCACATGGTTTATGAACTGATACACAAAACAACACTGGATTCAAAACTTAAGAGGTTTTCAATGTACATTTATTTTTACTATTTTAGATTTTTGATTCTTCAAATAGCCACCCTTTGCCTTGATGACAGCTTTGCACACTCTTGACATTCTCTCAACCAGCTTCATGAGGTAGTCACCTGGAATGCATTTCAATTAACAGGCGTACCTTCCTAAACGTTAATTTGTGGAATTTATTTCCTTCTTAATGCGTTTGAACCAATCAGTTGTGTTGTGACAAGGTGTGTGTGTGGGGGGGTATACAGCAGATAGCCCTATTTGGTAAAGACAAAGTCCATATTATGGCAAGAACAGCTGAAATAAGCAAAGAGAAACGACAGTCCATCATTACTTTAAGACATGAAGGTCAGTCAATACGGAAGATTTAAAGAACTTTGAAAGTTTCTTCAAGTGCAGTCGCAAAAACCATCAAGCGCTATGATGAAACTGGCTCTCATGAGGACCGCCACAGGAATGGAAGACCCGAGTTACCTCTGCTGCAGAGGATAAGTTCATTAGAGTTACCAGCCTCAGAAATTGCAGCACAAATAAATGCTTCACAGAGTTAAAGTAACAGACTCATTTCAACATCAACTGTTCGAATTGTCCAAATTGGAGATTCCAAATGGGAGATTCTTGGTTCAAACCGCCCTGTCTTTGTGAGACGTGGTGTGTGTGAACGGATGATCTCCGCATGTGTAGTTCCCACCGTAAAGCATGGAGGAGGAGGTGTTATGGTGATTGTAGCGGGTTTATTACACTCAGAAAAAAAGGTGCTATCTAGAACCAAAAAGGGTTGTCCCCATAGATGAACCCTTTGAAGAATCCATTTTGGTTCCATGTAGAACCATTTTGGATTCCATGAATAAACCTTTCCACAGAGGGTTCTACATGGAACCTAAAATAGTTATACCTGGAACCAAAAAGGGTTATCCTATGGAGAATGCCACAGAACCCTTTTGGACCAGACCACTTGCGCGCATGTTGATTTTTTCCACCCACACCAGACGCTATCAGGACACACAGGTTTAAATATCAAAACAAACTTAGAACCAACTATATTAATTTTGGGACTGGTCGAAAAGCATTAAACATTTATGGCAATTTAGCTATCTAGCTTGCTGTTGCTAGCTAATTTGTACTGGGATATAAACATTGGGTTGTTATTTCATCTGAAATGCACAAGGTCCTCTACTCCGACAATTAATCCACAGATAAAAGGGTAAACCGAGTCTGTTTCTAGTATTCTCTCCTCCTTCAGGCTTGTTCTTCTTCTTTGGACTTTATATGGCGGTTGGCAACCAACTTTAAGGTGCATTACCACCACCAACTCGATTGCAGTGTGGACCTCAGTTCATCTTTCAATCACCTACGTGGGTATATGCTCCTAAAAACCAATGAGAAGATGGTAGAGGCAGGACTTGCAGTGCGTCAAGCATCACAAATGGAAGCAAGTTCTATTTTTGGAACCAAGTTCTATTTTAGCACCTGGCTATGCAGACGCTTGTTAACGCACGCGAACAGTGTGGGTGCAATGATTGAATAACATGTATGTGTACATTTATTTTGCAACGCTCACGCACGCGACGCAAGTGGTGTGGTCAGCATGTAACACTTTAGTTCTAGTAGCTACGTTGACTATGAAATTAGCTAATATGGTGACAACGATGAAGGCTGTGTGTAACTGTTAGCAGTTATGATATGAAGGTTTGTCTTGGAAAGGTTTTTTCGCCTGGTCACAGACAGCTGATGTGTTGTGCACTGAAGTCCACAAGGGAAAAGGTGAGAGGAGGAGAGAGCATAGATGCGAGAAGGAATGCAGGAGCAAAGTGATCATGCTGTTTGTATGTGGCTGCTATGAAAATGAACTGTGTTTGCTTGTATTCATTCAGCCGATTCTGTTGAAAAATGTTTCTTAAACGGACGCAAACGGAACAAAACGGGGAAAAACATACCTGTCTGTCACCTTGATTACTCAAATGTTTCTCTCGAGCTGTGCAACTTTGTTGTAAACTTTCATTCATAGGCTAGGTTGTAGCAACCCCATGATGGATATAACGAAAATTAGAGTATCATGTAATAACCTAAATATATCCATGTTACATTATGCTGAGTGAATGGAATATGAATGATAGTCATCCAATATGCTGTAATAAAAAAAATCATCATCCTCTCTCATCTTAAATGGCACCAACCGCCACTGATGTACATGCATCTCTGGAATACATTTTAAGGCAATACATGCATTTTAGCAAAGATGCAAATGTATCTAGATGTATTTTACATACATTTTACATTAAGTTAAATATACTGAAGTGTATTTCTCTCGCTCTCTCTCTTTCCGTCTCTATCACTCTCTCACTCACTCTGTGTTTCTGTCTATCTGTCTCTTCTCTCTACCTCTCTGTTTCTGTCTCTCTTTGTCTGTCTCCTCTTTTCTCTCCTCCTCTCCCTTCTCCAGTCTTAAAGCCATGAGATCTTTCAGTTTTCTTGTATAAAGCGGAGAGTAGTAATGTTATGTGCCTGGAGTATGAAAAACGTAAACAAATTACCATTGTGATAGAAAACGGTGTCTGTCCAGATTTGCCATTGGGCAGCAGAATCTGTCTGACAGCGTTGCTCAGATAAAGTAGAGTGATAAATCAAAAGCAATGTGGTGCACATGATACACCACAGAACCAAGCATGCAAATACAAAGAATGATTTGTGATATCTATGTAAATTGGTGTCATGAAAGGATTTGATACCAAAAGAAGCCAGTGCACATTAAAAATTTTAAGCATTTGCATTTCTGCATGCAATTCGCAGGCCAATGTTATTTGGGTATGAAATATGAGAAAGCCTTTTATGTGTTTAAGTTTGTTCATACACACACACACACACAAAGACACAAAACACACACCTACAAATGCCTTCAGAAAGTTTTCATACCCCTTGACTTATTCCACATTTTGTTGTGCTACAGACTGAATTCAAAATGGATTAAATAAATACAAAATATCTCACCCATCTATGCACAATACCCCATAATGACAAAATGAATATATGTTTTTAGAAATGTTTGCAAATGTATTGAAAATGAAATACAGAAATATCTTTTACATAAGTATTCACACCCCTGAGATGTTGTAGTAATGGCGCCGGAGGGGATGGCTGCCGTTTTACGGGCTCCTAACCAACTGTGCTATTTTGTTAGTTTTTTCGCTTTGTTTGTAACTTATTTTTTAACTTATTGTGTACATAATGTTATTGCGACCGTCTCTTATGACCGAAAATAACTTCTGGACATCAGAACAGCGACTACTCACCTCGAACTGGACGAATATTTTTTCTTTAACGAGTCCGACGTAAAGGATATACTTCTTTCTCGGGAATTGGCCCAAATCCCCGTCATTTGCGTGAAGAAAAGACAGAGAAAAAGGTTGGGCTGCCTTCTGAGAATTCGTAGGCGAGTGAGTAAACCTCCACTACCATCCGTTATATTGGCCAAGGTGCAATCATTGGAAAACAAAATGGATGACCTACGATCAAGAATATCCTACCAACGGGACATTAAAATCTGTAATATCTTATGTTTCACAGAATCGTGGCTGAACGACGACACGGATAATATAGAGCTGGCAGGATTTTCAATGCATCGGCAGGACAGAGAAGCTACGTCTGGTAAGACGAGGGGTGGGGGTGTGTGTCTATTTGTCAATAACAGCTGGTGCCCAATGTCTAATATTGAAGAAGTCTCAAGGTATTGCTCGCCTGAGGTAGAGTACCTTATGATAAGCTGTAGAACACACTATCTACCAAGAGAGTACTCATCTATATTATTCGTAGCCGTCTATTTACCACCCCAAACCGATGCTGGCACTAAGACCGCACTCAACGAGCTGTATAAGCCCACAAGCAAACAAGAAAAGGATCATCCAGAAGCAGCGCTCCTTATGGCCGGGGACTTTAATGCAGGCAAACTTAAATCAGTTTTACCTCATTTCTACCAGCATGTCACATGTGCAACCAGAGGAAAAAAAACTCCAGACTACCTTTACTCCACACACAGAGACGCATACAAAGCTCTCCCTCACCCTCCATTTGGCAAATCTGACCATAATTCTATCCTCCTGATTCCTGCCTACAAGCAAAAACTAAAGCAGGAAGTACCAGTGATTCGCTCAATACGGAAGTGGTCAGATGATGCGGATGCTACACTACAGGACTGTTTTGCTAGCACAGACTGGAATATGTTCCGGGATTCATACAATGGCATTGAGGAGTATACCACCTCAGTCATCGGCTTCATCAATAAGTACCTCGATGACGTTGTCCCCACAGTGACCGTACGTACATATCCCGACCAGAAGAAAGCGAAGGTAACCTGTCTAAATGATTACCGGCCCGTAGCACTCACGTCGGTAGCCATGAAGTGCTTTGAAAGGCTGGTCATGGCTCACATCAACAGCATCATCCTGGATAACCTAGACCCACTCCAATTCGCATACCGCCCCAACAGATCCACAGATGACGCAATCTCAATCGCACTCCAAACTGCCCTTTTCCACCTTGACAGAAGGAACACCTATGTGAGAATGCTGTTCATTGACTATTGCTCAGCGTTCAACACCATAGTGCTCACAAAGCTCATCACTAAGCTAAGGACCCTGGGACTAAACACCTCACTCTGCAACTGGATCCTGGATTTCCTGACGAGCCGCCCCCAGGTGGTAAGGGTAGGCAACAACACCTCTGCCACGCTTATCCTCAACACCGGGGCCCCTCAGGGGTGCGTGCTTAGTCCCCTCCTGTTCTCCCTGTTCACCTACGACTGCGTGGCCAAACACGACTCCAACACCATTATTACGTTTGCAGACGACACAACAGTGGTAGGCCTGATGACCGACAACGATGAGACAGCCTATAGGGAGGTGGTCAGAGACCTGGCAGTGTGGTGCCAGGACAACAACATCTCCCTCAATGTGAGCAAGACAAAGGAGCTGATCGTGGACTACAGGAAAAGGTGGGGCGAACAGGCCCCCATTAACATCAACGGGAATGTAGTGGAGCGGGTCGAGAGCTTCAAGTTCCTTGGTGTCCACATCACCAACGAACTATCATGGTCCAAACACACCAAGACAGTCATGAAGAGGGCACGACAACACCTTTCCCCCCCCAGGAGACTGAAAAGATTTGGCATGGGTCCCCTGATCCTCAAAAAGTTCTGCAGCTGCACCATTGAGAGCATCCTGACCAGTTGCATCACCGCCTGGTATAGCAACTGTTTGGCATCTGACCATAAGGCGCTACAGAGGGTAGTGTGTACGGCCAAGTACATCACTGGGGCCAAGCTTCCTGCCATCCAGGACCTACAGTTGCAGTCAGAAGTTTACCTACACTTTAGCCAAATACATTTACTCTCAGTTTTTCACAGTTCCTGACATTTAATCCTAGTACAAATTCCATGTCTTAGGTCAGTTAGGATTACCACTTTATTTTAAGAATGTGAAATGTCAGAAAATAGTAGGGGAGAATGGTTTATTTCAGCTTTTATTTCAGAAGTTTACATACACTCAATTAGTATTTAGTAGCATTGCCTTTAAATTGTTTAACTTGGGTCAAACGTTTTGGGTAGCCTTCCACAAGCTTCCCACAATAACTTGGGTGAATTTTGGCTCATTCCTCCTGACAGAGCTGGTGTAACTGAGTCAGGTTTGTAGGCCTCCTTGCTCGCACACGCTTTTCCAGTTCTGCCCACACATTTTCTATATGATTGAGGTCAGGGCTTTGTGATGGCCACTCCAATACCTTGACTTTGTTGTCCTTAAGCCATTTTGCCACAACTTTGGAAGTATGCTTGGGGTCATTGTCCATTTGGAAGACCCATTTGCGACCAAGCTTTAACTTCCTGACTGATGTCTTGAGATGTTGCTTCAATATATCCACATAATTTTCCTTCCTCATGATGCCATCTATTTTGTGAAGTGCACCAGTCCCTCCTGCAGCAAAGCACCCCCACAGCATGATGCTGCCACCCCCGTGCCTCACGGTTGGGATGGTGTTCTTCGGCTTGCAAGAATCGTCTTTTTCCTCCAAACATAACGATGGTCATTTTGGCCAAACAGTTCTATTTTGTTTCATCAGACCAGAGGACATTTCTCAAAAAAGTACGGTCTTTGTCCCCATGTGCAGTTGCAAACCGTAGTCTGTCTTTTTTATGGCGGTTTTGGAGCAGTGGCTTCTTCCTTGCTGAGCGGCCTTTCAGGTTATGTCGATATAGGACTCGTTTTACTGTGGATATAGATAATTTTGTACCTGTTTCCTCCAGCATCTTCATAAGGTCCTTTGCTGTTGTTCTGGGATTGATTTGCACTTTTCCCACCAAAGTACGTTCATCTCTCGGAGACAGAACGCGTCTCCTTCCTGAGCGGTATGACGGCTGCGTGGTCCCATGGTGTTTATACTAGCATACTATTGTTTGTACAGATGAACGTGGTACCTTCAGGCGTTTGGAAATTGCTCCCAAGGATGAACCAGACTTGTGGAGGTCTACACATTTTTTTCTGAGGTCTTGGCTGATTTATTTTGATTTTCCCATGATGTCAAGCAAAGAGGCACTGAGTACGAAGGTAGGCCTTGAAATACATCCACAGGTACACCTCCAATTGACTCAAATTATGTCAATTAGCCTATCAGAAGCTTCTAAAGCCGTGACATCATTTTCTGGAATCTTCCAAGCTGTTTAAAGGCACAGTCAACTTAGTGTATGTAAACTTCTGACCAACTGCAATTGTGATACAGTGAATTATAGGTGAAATAATCTGTCTGTAAACAATTGTTGGAAAAATTACTTGTGTCATGCACAAAGTAGATGTCATAACCGACTTGCCAAAACTATAGTTTGTTAACAAGAAATTTGTGGAGTGGTTGAAAAATTAGTTTTAATGACTCCAACCTAACTAAGTGTATGTAAACTTCCGACTTCAACTGTATATACTAGGTGGTGTCAGAGGAAAGCCCAAAAATTTTTCAAAGACTTCAGTCACCCATGTCATAGACTGTTCACTCTGCTACCGCACGGCAAGCGGTACCATAGCCCCAAGTCTAGGAGCAAAAGGCTCCTTAACAGCTTCTACCCCCAAGCCCCCGCTGTCTATTATCTATTTATAGTCACTTTACCCCTACCTACATGTACAAATTACCTCGACTAACCTTTACCCCCGCACATTGACTCAGTACCGGTACCCCCTGTCTATAGCCTCGTTATTGTTATTTTATTGTGTTACTTTTTATAATTTTTTACTTTAGTTTATTTGGTAAATATATTTTCTTAACTCTTTCTTGAACTGTATTGTTGGTTAAGGGCTTGTAAGTAAGCATTTCATGGTAAGGTCTACACCTGTTTTATTCGGCGCATGTGACAAATAATGTTTGATTTGATTTGATTCGATACATGTTAGAATCACCTTTGGCAGCGATTACAGCTGTGAGTCTTTCTGGGTAAGTCTCTAAAAGCTTTGCACACCTGGATTGTACAATAGTTGCACATTATTATTTTTTAAATTCTTCAAGCTCTGTCAAGTTGATTGTTGATCATTGCAGCCATTTTCAAGTCTTGCCATAGATTTTAAAGATGTTTTAAGTCAAAACTGTAACTAGGCCACTCAGGAACATTCAATATCTTGGTAAGCACCTCCAGTGTATAGTTGGCCTTGTGTTTTAGGTTATTATCCTGCTGAAAGATGAACTTGTCTCCCAGTGTCTGTTGGAAAGCTGAGCTGATCTAGGATTTTGCCTGTGCTTAGCTATATTCCTTTTATTCTTATCCAAAAGAAGAAGATAACAAGCATACCCATAACATGTAGTCCTGTGTAGCTCAGTTGGTAGAGCATGGCGCTTGCAATGCCAGGGTTGTGGGATCGTTTCCCACGGGGGGCCAGTATGAAAATGTATGCACTCACTAACTGTAAGTCGCTCTGGTTAAGAGCGTCTGCTAAATGACTAAAATGTAAAAAGTAAATGATGCAGCAACCACCATGCTTGAAAATAAGAAAAGTGGTACTCAGTGATGTGTTGTGTTGGATTTGCCCCAAACATAACGCTTTGTATTCAGGACAAAAAGTTAATTTCTTTGCCACATTTTTGGCAGTTTTACTTAAATGCATTATTGCAAACAGGATGCATGTTTTGGAATATTTTTATTCTGTACAGGCATCCTTCTTTTCACTTTGTCATTTTAGGTTAACATTGTGGAGTACCTAGAATGTTGTTGATCCATCCTCAGTGTTCTCCTATCACAGCCATTAAACACTGTAACTGTTTTAAAGTCACCATTAACCTAATGGTGAAATCCCTAAGCGGTTTCCTTCCTCTACGGCAACTGAGTTAGGAAGGACGCCTGTATCTTCGTATCTTCCACTTTTACATTATGGGGTATTGTGAGTAGGCCAGTGACACAAAATCTCAGTTTAATCAATTTGAAATTCAGGCTGTAACAACAAAATGTGGGAAAAGTCAAGGGCTGTGAATACTTTCTGAAGGCACTGTGCATACTGTATATGTTCATGCACATACACAGACACACACACACACACCAACACAGGTGGTCATCCAACGTTGGGGTCAACCCACATTCAGGCCAACTGATCATCTGACTTCCACTCTGACAGGCAGACAGACAGTGTGCCAAATGACACCCTGTTTTCCATGGGTCCTGGTCAAAAGTAGGGCACTGTGTAGGGAATAGAGTGCCATTTGGGGGAGGCCCACAGACAGGCACAGGGCAATGGGGTCATAGGCTCATTTTAAGTATACTGTAGTGCATTGTCTCTGGATAAGAGCGTGTGATAAACATTATTAGAAAAAAGGGTTCCAAAAGGGTTCTTCAGCTGTCCCCATTGGAGAATCTATTTTGGTTCCAGGTAGAACCCTTTTGGGTTCCATGTAGAAACTTCTGTGGAAAGGGCAAAAAATATTGAATCGGATTTTGTGCTGTGTTCTCCCTGTTATTATAACTGACATTGGTCCACAATGGGGCTGGATTACTGCCACACTGAGCACAGGGGCTTAGCAATGCCATTTGTTAGGCTTAAGGTACAATTGAGATTTGAGATTGAATTTCGGGAACTAAGTGGTTCATAAACAGACTGTCAGGCACTATTCATCACATCATGCATTATCACGCACTCGCATATACATTCATGGCAGCAAGCATGTATTTTTTCTCTGATCAGTGTTTGCAGCTGAAAAGCTTTTCATGGATTATTGTCTCCATTTACCTTTGTTTCATAATAATAATAATAATAATATGCCATTTAGCAGACGCTTTTATCCAAAGCGACTTACAGTCATGCGTGCATACATTTTTGTGTATGGGTGGTCCCGGGGATCGAACCCACTACCTTGGCGTTACAAGCGCCGTGCTCTACCAGCTGAGCTACAGACAATAGTACAATATTGCATTCAGAGTTTTTAAGGAGACAGACAAAACAGATCTGCTGAAACTTTTGAGGCCTACTTGGATATACCTGGGCACACTACGTTGCACTGGGACATTATCTGAGCAGACACCTGCCTACTGCTGCTTTCATCATTCCACTTGACATTGTGCCTTGGATGTTTTGGGACTACTGCCAAACCTGAATTGTATTTACTCTTTTTGACTCTCCCCGTGGCCCAGTGTAGTGCTAGCCTCCCTCCCGCGATCCACCGGCCTGTACTGGAAACTACATCCTCTCCAAGGTGCTTCTCTCCTGGTTATCATACTGGTAACAAGTCCTCTGTTGCCGTGTAGCTCAGTTTGAAGAGCATGGCGTTTGCAACGCCAGGGTTGTGGGTTCGTTTCCCACGGGGTCCAGTATGAAAAAATAAATGTATGCACTCACTAACTGTAAGTCGCTCTGGATAAGAACGTCTGCTAAATGACTAAAATGTAAATGTTGCGTTGCTTTTTTGATGGGCCCCAGCATTTAATCGCATTGAGTAAATTATGCTGGCGAGTTTTGTGCCTTGGCTGTGTTTATTGTGGGTCGTAGTGCTGGCTGGTTTCTAGTCTGTAGTTGGGTTCTGGCTTATTGTCTATAACTGTGGTGATCCTACAAACTGTGTGATTCAACCTAACTAATCATCACACTGTGTGGATTGATTTACTTTTAGTTGATTCTTCGCTATTCTATTGGTGTGGATTTGTTTGTGTGACTTTTTCCAAAATGGCGTCTACCACTTTCCGCCATACAGGGAAACTGACTTATTCCAGATTGGCGGCTACCACCTTCAGAGACTACAGTGAACATTTCATCCCATGTAGGAGCTGCAGCTATTTTGCACAGTTCCGGGATAATAGTGACTGGACAAATGTTCAATGCGGAAACTGACAGCTTATTGGGGAATATATGTCTGAGCTGGACATCCCACTCTAAGACCTTTTCCTTTTCTAATCCTCAACCTATTCGTCGTGCCACTGCCTTTCCACTGTGTCACCACTCTCTGACTGACTGGCCAGGGCTGCCCTGCAGAAACCCCTCCCTAGTGAAGTCACCTCTCCCCTCACCTCTGCTGCAGTTATCGATCCTGCACCCCAGTGAAGAGACCACAGTTTCGACCCACCTGCTTCCAGAGATTCCTGCTCCTTCATCCTCTACCCTATCTCCTGAGGGTCCAGCTCAGGGGGTTTCTACCACAGGCCCGTACCCCCCGGGCTCCCTCTCACATCAAGCCTTGAGGGTGTCTGAGGCTCCAGCCTCCCACCTGCTTGGAGGGCTTCTATTGATGATGTGGGTCCTCCGTCCCCCATCTCCCATCGATCCTCAAGGAGGCTCAGAAAAGGCAGGACGTCCACGGCCACTCACCTTCCTCCAGTCATCATCATTGGTAGTTCCATGGTGAGGCACGTCTAGGTTCCTGGAGCAAAAACCCTGTGCTACCCAGGGACTACGGTGAAGGATATCACAGGATTTCTGCTGCTGCTATTGTAGTGCATGTGGGGTCAAATTATATCAAAAAGGGTAAATCAGAGCTAATGAAACAGGATTTTATTGAGCTGATCGAAATCCTGAAAGGCTCTGAAAAACAGCCGATTATCTCTGGCCCCGTGCCGTTGCTGGGTCGCGGCTGCGAAAGGTTCAGCAGGCTCTTAGCGCTTCATATCTGGCATAACTTTTATTGACAATTTTGCCACTTTTTGGAAATAAAAGATGCTCTACAGAGATGATGGACTCCACCTAAACCATCTAGGAGCCTGGACCCTCTCTTCACATTTCAAGGCCATAGATTGACTCAGAGACAGACCAAGCCCCGCTCAGGTAATACCTTCCATAATTTCTAAGCATTATCGTCGTACTGTTGCCTATACTGCCAGGGGTGTTGTCAGTTGTAATCTTGTACCCTTTCGTTTGAACTCCACTCTTAGATCTGCTATTGTTAGCTGAAAAGAGGTCTGCTCACCGAGTGCTATTAGTTCAAATGTGAATTCCATAAACTTGAAAACCCCCTCGGTTTTCAAATCACGTAGAGGGCTTGTGCTGTTGCAAGATAGCAACCAAAGCCCATTTAAGTCAGTTTATAACATTCCATCATTGGTTACTCTGAGTTCCTCATATTGACATTGGCTGCGGCCTCAGGCCCTATGGTGCTAACCTTGGAAAAGTAATTCAAAGTTCTACTCTTTCCTCTATTACTAATAGGGTTAGACCAAATGGTGCAGTTCTATGCAATGTTGTAGCGATACCAACTATATCAATATCAACCATCAGACAGGGCCTGCAACCACCTATTGAACGTAGCTTGTTTGAGTTGGAGACTCCATGTGACTTGAACAATTGTAAAGGACTTGGGTTGTGCATCTGAACATTAGGAGCTTACTTCCTAAACTGGATTACATCAAGATCTGGGCTATGCAGACAAATCCGGACAATCTGGTATTGACTGAAATTTGGATCTCTGGGGACATTCTGGACTCTGATATTAATATTGAGGGTTATAATGTGTTCAGAGCTGACAGACAGGGTAGAGATGGTGGAGTGGCCAACAAATAATTGATCTGTCTCTTTACTGAAATCCATTTCCCTTGCCAAATATTTGAGCTACTATCTTTAAACCTTTGTCTGGGGAAAAATGTATCCGTAACTGTTATAGGGGTCTACCATCCTCCCTCAGCTAACCTTTGTGCACTCGAGGAGTTAACTAGTTTGTTGTCTTCTTTTACTGAATCAGAAGTCATTATCCTGGGTGACCTGAATTATGATTGGGAAATGCAGGCTTCATACAATCTAAAAGACATGTATAATGATCTAAACCTAACCCAGCTGGTGACTAAGCCTACACGGCCCATACTTTATTTAAAGTCTCACTGCCTCCTTCTCACAAATGATCCCAAAAATATAAAAATTAAATAAAGTTGGTTCAACACAGTGGCGGGTCATTTTGACCCTAGGACAACGGGAGGGTTAAAGATCCTTCAAAGTCAACTCTGATTGATCTTATTAAAAGGAATACACCAGAGAAATATGTTTCTACTGGTGTCTTCGCCCAAGATATTAGTGACCATTGCCCAGTTGTTTGTGTTAGAGATGTGAGAATATGAAAATCTAAGCCTCGTGTCATCACAAAGAGGAACTTTAAAAACTTCAGTGAACAGGCTTTTTTACACAATCTTTATTTTAGTGACCTTGATTGTATTTCAGCAATCCCTGAACCTGATTTAGCTTTGAGCCCTTTTGCAGATGTCTTCAGTACTATTGTGGATAATCATGCTCCCTTCAAAAAATGAAGGGATAAAGGTAGAACGAATGCCTGGTACACTTCGGAATCATTCATAAAAGAGATGATGCTTGGGTCAAGGCCAGGAACACAGGCTTAGGCCCGGACTGGCAAGCTTTTAAGCAACTGAGGAATCATTGTGTAAAACAAACCAGAAAGGCTAAATCTGATTATTATGTAACAGCTCTTTCGGATTGTAACGGGAACCCAGCTAAATTCTGGAAAACTGTCAAATCCCTGAAGGGTTCTACTTCCTCCTCTCTGTCACAACAAATTAATCCAGACACTTGCCTCATTACGGCAAAAAAAATGCATTTAATCACCATTTTATTTCAGCGGGCTATCTCTTTGAAATAACTTCTAATCTTATTCACAATGACATTGGGCTTGATGCTGATAGGGGAAACTTGCTGAAGGCTATTTACATAAAAATAAGTCCTGGATGCTTTGCTAGCAATAGACAACAAGAAATCCACAGGGGCCGACCAATTGGATCCCGGTCTGCTTAAGTGTGCAGCGCCCATCATTGTTGGCTCAATAACCCACATTTTTTATTTAACATTGTTATCAGGATATATTCCAAAAGTATGGAAATCAGCTCTTGTGCTGCCACTCAATAAGGGTGGGGATAGTAGTGATCTTAATAATTAACACCCCATTTCAAGGCTTCCTTGTCTAGCTAAGATTATTGAATCCTTGGTAAATGTACAACTTTGTTCTTTTTTATCTGAGAAATGTATTTTGAATGTAAACCAATCAGAGTTTAGGCCTGGGCATGAAATGTGTTTGTGGACCTGTCAAAAGCTTTTGATACTGTTGATCATGCTATTTTATTGAATAAGTTGTCCTCGATAGGCCTGAGCTCTGATGCCTGATCATGGTTTCATGATTATCTTAGTGACAGAACTCAGGCCATCATGATTGATGAAGTTAAGTCTGAATTTCTTGAAGTACATATTGTAAAAGTGTACCACAGGGGTCGATTTTGGGACCTGTTCTCTTCACTATTTATATAAACACCATTGGTCAATCTGTTAAAAATTGTGAACTTCATCTACAGTGGGGAAAAAAAGTATTTAGTCAGCCACCAATTGTGTAAGTTCTCCCACTTAAAAAGATGAGAGAGGCCTGTAATTTTCATCATAGGTGCACGTCAACTATGACAGACAAATTGAGAGAAAAATAATCCAGAAAATCACATTGTAGGATTTTTTATGAATTTATTTGCAAATTATGGTGGAAAATAAGTATTTGGTCAATAACAAAAGTTTCTCAATACTTTGTTATATACCCTTTGTTGGCAATGACACAGGTCAAACGTTTTCTGTAAGTCTTCACAAGGTTTTCACACACTGTTGCTGGTATTTTGGCCCATTCCTCCATGCAGATCTCCTCTAGAGCAGTGATGTTTTGGGGCTGTCGCTAAGCAACACAGACTTTCAACTCCCTCCAAAGATTTTCTATGGGGTTGAGATCTGGAGACTGGCTAGGCCACTCCAGGACCTTGAAATGCTTCTTACGAAGCCACTCCTTCGTTGCCCGGGCGGTGTGTTTGGGATCATTGTCATGCTGAAAGACCCAGCCACGTTTCATCTTCAATGCCCTTGCTGATGGAAGGAGGTTTTCACTCAAAATCTCACGATACATGGCCCCATTCATTCTTTCCTTTACACGGATCAGTCGTCCTGGTCCCTTTGCAGAAAAACAGCCCCAAAGCATGATGTTTCCACCCCCATGCTTCACAGTAGGTATGGTGTTCTTTGGATGCAACTCAGCATTCTTTGTCCTCCAAACACGACGAGTTGAGTTTTTACCAAAAAGTTATATTTTGGTTTCATCTGACCATATGACATTCTCTCAATCCTCTTCTGGATCATCCAAATGCACTCTAGCAAACTTCAGACGGGCCTGGACATGTACTGGCTTAAGCAGGGGGGACACGTCTGGCACTGCAGGATTTGAGTCCCTGGCGGCGTAGTGTGTTACTGATGGTAGGCTTTGTTACTTTGGTCCCAGCTCTCTGCAGGTCATTCACTAGGTCCCCCCGTTTGGTTCTGGGATTTTTGCTCACCGTTCTTGTGATCATTTTGACCCCACGGGGTGAGATCTTGCGTGGAGCCCCAGATCGAGGGAGATTATCAGTGGTCTTGTATGTCTTCCATTTCCTAATAATTGCTCCCACAGTTGATTTCTTCAAACCAAGCTGCTTACCTATTGCAGATCCAGTCTTTCCAGCCTGGTGCAGGTCTACAATTTTGTTTCTGGTGTCCTTTGACAGCTCTTTGGTCTTGGCCATAGTGGAGTTTGGAGTGTGACTGTTTGAGGTTGTGGACAGGTGTCTTTTATACTGATAACAAGTTCAAACAGGTGCCATTAATACAGGTAACGAGTGGAGGACAGAGGAGCCTCTTAAAGAAGAAGTTACAGGTCTGTGAAAGCCAGAAATCTTGCTTGTTTGTAGGTGACCAAATACTTATTTTCCACCATAATTTGCAAATAAATTCATAAAAAAATCCTACAATGTGATTTTCTGGCGAATTTTTTTAAATCATTTTGTCTGTCATAGTTGACGTGTACCTATGATGAAAATTACTGGCCTCTCTCATCTTTTTAAGTGGGAGAACTTGCACAATTGGTGGCTGACTAAATACATTTTTCCCCACTGTATATGCAGATGATACTATGATGTATGCTATTGCCCCGACTGTTGATCTGGCTGTGTCAAAAAATACAGTCAGATTTTACAGCTATGCAGGAATCCCTTGCTGATTTAAAATGTATGCTTAATACGGGCAAAACGAAATACTTGTTTTTAAACTCTTGTAGGAATGTTTCAGATGACTCCAATCAAACATGTTCCCGCATATACATATTTAGGCATTTGGATTGATACGGGAGACACCAGGTGTCTCCCATTTTCCCCATTATCCACTGTGTATTTATACCTGCGTTTTCTGTTTGTCTGTTGCCAGTTCGTCTTGTCCTGTCAAGTCTTACCAGCGTGTTTTCCCATTTTCAAGTTTTTCTAGTTGCTGTTTTCTAGTCCTCCCGGTTCTGACCATTCTTCCAGCCCTGACCCTGAGCCTGCCTGCCGTTCTATACCTGTTTAAAGCCGCCTTGGATTTCTGACCATTCTGCCTGCCCTGACCCTGAGCCTGCCTGCCGTTCTGTACCTTTTTGACTCTGCCCTGGATTACCGACCTCTGCCTTCCCTTGACCTGTCGTTTGCCTGCCCCCCTGTTTTGTAATAAACATCTGTGATTGAACTGTCTGCATCTGGGTCTTATCCTGAGTCCTGATAGAACGAACTGGCCATGACTGACCCAGCAGACTCGGACCAGCTCCGCGACGCCGTCTCCTCCCATGGAGCCACCATTGGAAGACACAAGGAGTTACTTCACAACCTTATGGAAGGATTCCAGACCTTGGCGGAACGCCACAACCGTGCTTTCCATACATTGCTGGAGCAAGTCCGCGGATTGTCTATCAGGCAGCCAGCCACTACTGTAATCCCCCAGACTCTCAGCAACCCCACCACCAGCGGCGCTTCTTCCCAGCCTACCCTGGTGTCCCGAGAACCTTGCTTACCTCCTCCGGAGCTCTACGCTGGAGATTCTGGAATCTGCCGGGCTTTTCTCTCCCAGTGATCCCTCATCTCTGAGCTGCAGCCTTCTTCATTCCCCTTGAATCGCTCAAAGATAGCGTACCTCATAACGCTGATGTCCAGGAGGGCACTCGCCTGGGCCACTGCGGTGTGGGAGCAACAGTCCACCGTTTGCCTCAGTCTGGAGGAGTTCGTGGCGGAGGTACAAAAAGTGTTCGATTCTCCGTTGTCCGGGAGAGAGGCTGCTTGTAAGCTGCTCCAACTACGTCAAGACTTCCGTAGTGTGGCAGACTACGTGGTGGATTTTCGCACGTTGGCGGCTGAGAGTGCCTGGAACCTGGAAGCCCTGTTCGACATGTTTCTTCATGGATTATCGGGGGTGATTTAAGACGAGCTCGCAGCCCGGGAGCTGCCCATGGACCTCAACTTCCTCATAGCCTTGCCCATCCAGATCAATGGGTGGCTACGAGAACGTAGGAGGGAGTGGGAGTCTGTTCCCGATTGCCCTCGCTCATCCTCGATTTCCACCTCGCCTCTGAGGAATCCCGGAAATCCCCGAAGTCTACACTTCCGAGTGAATACGATGTCACCCGAGTTCTCTCGGAGATCACCTAGGGTTGTCGACTCACCTCCTCCGGAGCCTATGCAACTTGGCAGAGCTAGATTGTCTCCTGCTGAACGGTTACACAGACTGAACACCAAGAGCTGTTTGTATTGTGGGACTACAGGTCATTACATTTCTACCTGTCCTGTAAAAATACCCGGATCTTCAGGAAGTACACCGGTGGGCATTACGGAGAATGTCCAGTCTCCCCTTTCTCGTACCATCCTGCTGTGGGGTGACTGGTCCAAATCTCTCCAGGTACTCATTAACTCTGGGACTGACGAGAGTTTTATGGACACTACCTTGTGTCAGAGTTGGGAATCCCCACTCAAACCCTCTCCATTCCCATGGACGTCAGAGCGCTGGATGGGCGTTCTATTGGCAGAGTCACCCACAACACGGTTCCTATCAACCTGCAAGTGTCAGGCAACCACAGTGAGTCGTTCCAGTTTCTACTTATTGAATCCCCTCAGGTACCCGTTGTGTTGGGGTTTTCATGGCTCCAGAGATACAATCCCCTTGTGGACTGGACTGTGGGTTCGATCAAGGGTTGGAGCCCATTTTGCCATGCTCATTGCCTGAAATCGGTGCAGTCTCCCTGGACGTCTTCCTGCGGGCTTGGGTAACGCCTTGGACCTCTCTGCCATTCCCGCATAATACCAGTATTCCGGGAGGTTTTCAGCAAGGCCCGTGCTACCTCGCTTCCTCCGTATCGACCCTATGACTGTGCCATCCACCTTCTCCCGAGCACTACACTGCCTCTGGGGCGGCTTTATTCCCTGTCGGGTCCAGAGACCAAGTGTATCGACTACCAGGGCCTGAATGACATCACGGTTAAAAACCGTTACCCTCTTCCACTCATCGCCTCGGCTTTTGAGCCTCTCCAGGGGGCTACCATCTTCTCCAAGTTGGACCTCCGGAACGCCTACCATCTGGTACGGATACAGGAAGGGGACTAGTGGAAGGCCGCCTTTAATACGGCTAGCGGGCGCTACGAAAACCTGGTGATGCCATTCGAACTGACCAACGCTCCTGCAGTGTTCCAGGCCCTGGTTAACGATGTTCTCCGTGACATGTTGAACCGGTTCGTGTTTGTCTACCTCAATGACATTCTTGTTTTTTCCCGCTCGGTTCAAGAACATGTCCTCCATGTCCGACAAGTCCTCCAGCATCTTCTGGAGAACCAGCTGTTCGTCAAAGTGGAGAAATGTAAATTCCATCGCTCCACCAATATTGGAAAGTGCAGCTGCAACGGTTCTTGGGGTTCCCCAATTTCTACCACCGGTTCATCAGGGGTTACAGCACCTTGGCTTCCCCCCTTTCAGCACTCACCTGTCTTCTGGTTTTCACCCCTAATCTAACGGCCAGTCGGAGCGAGCCAATCAGGACCTGGATACGACCCTTTGTTGCCTCGTCTCCGCCAACCCCACCACCTGGAGCCAGCAACTCGTGTGGACGCCCGCAACACCCTTCCCTACTCAGCCACTGGTCTCTCACCATTCAAATGTTCCATGGGTTAACAGCCCCCACTCTTCCCTGAGCAAGAGGAAGAGGTCAGCATACCCTCGGCCCAGATGTTCGTCCGCCACTGTCGCCATACCTGGAAGAGAGCCCGGTCCGCCCTCCTCAATACCACCTCCAGGTATCGGCAACAGGTGGACCGCCACTCGGGATCTGCCCCTCCGGGTGGAGTCCCGTAAACTTTCCCCCCGTTTTATCGGCCCTTTCCCCATCTCTAAGATTCTTAGCCCCTCTGCTGTTCGTCTTCTGTTGCCCCGCACCCTCCGTATACATCCCACCTTTCATGTGTCTCACAGCCCTTTGTCTCCTGTTTCCAGTCGTTTGCCTGCCCCCCTGTTTTGTAATAAACATCTGTGATTCGAACTGACTGCATCTGGGTCTTATCCTGAGTCCTGATAATTACGCTCTTTTTGTTTACAAAGCCCTGCTCCACAAGCTTTCAAACAGGGTTCACATGGTTTGTTAACTCTGGAGACTCCTTTGGTGTAAATCAGCCTTTAGTTTTCTTGCTCCACATATTTGGAATGATCTCCAAAATTCATCTAGAATAGATGCGTTAGTGTCCCTAAGGCAGTTCAGTCAACAGACAGAGGATTTTTATAATGAAGAATGTGTTTGTTTTAGTTGACTGTGTTTTCTGTATATTTATGTTTGTCTGTGCAATATGTGTTGTGCTGTATTTTATATTTTATATGTTGACTCCCTGATTAAATAAAGATAAATAAATACACACATAAACATACACACACACACACACACCTAGCGAATGTGCAGTGTGTGTAGATTTGTAGGTGGGTGTTTATATTTCTTGCAAGCAGGAAATGTGTGTATGTGCGTGCCTGTACAGTATATGTATACGTGTGGGCTATCTATTAAGGCAAAGTGGTCAGATAAACAACATATGCCTTAGGCTGCAATCCGAGTGGTGTTTATCTGATAAGGCTCCTCTAAAGGGGCTGTATGTGGATGATGAAGTGCGAGGCAGCTCTTATCCTTTAGATCAGCAGACCTATGCCCGTCTGTGACAGAGACTAATGGGCAGACTAAGACTCTGCCACAGGGCCTGCACCTCCGCTGTCCATTCACATTACTCAACAGAACAGCCAGTGTGTGTGTTCTCCCACACACACACCGACATCATCCTCCTATTTATCCTTCATCTATCTCCTTCCTCTATCTACAGATGCCTTGCAGGTCGGTTCTGATCCTTGACTATGACCATCCTTGAAATATAGAGACAAACTCTTCACGGCTCTCTATTTACAATGCAGCAATTCAGAGTGAGAACTTCCAGAGTTACAGTAAGATATCCCAGTAAATCCTTCTTGTAACCACCTGTACATAATACATCATTATTTAGAGAGTTACATTTTTATAGGTTGTTATCAGAAACCATGAGCTGTGAATTCCGATATTCCCTTTAAATTCATAAATGTCTCTTAAGGAAATGTCCTGCCTCATTTCTCCCTTCACTGTCTGTTCAGTTGTCTAGCTAAATATTACTTTCATCACACCAACATCTAACCCCCTTCATCTGCTTGAATAGCAGTTCAGGATCTCACTCAGAGAACCTGGCACATCCGACAGTACATCTTTCTGCGATGGAAAGCTAGACATGTCTTCTGCAATATGAGGCAAGAGGAATGAGGGAATTCATGGCTCCTGACAAAGCTATGCTCTCTCTCGGTTCCTGTGTGTTCTGATTCTCATGATGGAACTATTTTTGTATGGACTAATTAGAATCAATGGAAATCAACACAGCGTGTTTAATAGGTGTGTGTGTGTGTGTGTGTGTGCGTGCGTGCGTGCGAGTTGATGTGAGTGAGCGGTTGGAAAACCGCTTAATTATTTCTCAGTCTCAGTGATACTGACTGATACACACACAATCACACATGCACACACGCATTCACCATATACTCTGCTGCTACAATGTATTATTATTTATCCTCCTGCCCAGTCACTGTTACCCCTGTCTACAACTACATAGTACCTCAACTACCACCAGTATAACCTGCACATTGATATGCTACTGTACTGACCTTGTACACCACTGAGTATACAAAACATTAAGAACACTTTCCACGACATAGACTGACCAGGTGAATCCAGGGGGAGCAATTCAATATTAGGAAGATGTTCCTAATGTTTGGTACACTCAGTGTAAATAGTGTATGCCTACATTCTCGTATGTTTTTTATTTCTCGTTCTTTTATCTGAACTAGTTTTGATTCTGTGCTCTTTTTAAAATTATATTCTGGATTTTCTATTTCTTTACGTTTGATATTGAATACTGCACTGTTGAGTAACATTTCACTGTACTGTTTACTCCTGTTGTATTCTGTGCATTGGCAAATACACTTTTATTTGATTTGAAAGGAGGGAAATCAGAGAGGAGAAGATCAGAGAGTGGTCTGTGGAGAGAAAGAGAGGGATGTGCGTGTGTGTATGTGTGTGAAAATGTGTGTGTTTGTGTGTTTGAGTCGGAGTCAGGTGTGAGGTTCTTGTTTAGAGCTGTATTGACTCATCTTTGTTTGTGTGCCAATGCCAGAGGCTGTCCTGAGGGGGCACACACACACACACACACACACACACACACACACACACACACACACACACACACACACACACTAAACTGAACATGCTCCATGTGAAGAGAGCATCCACCCACTTGCCTTTTGTATCCAGCAAACGTCGCCCTCTCTGCCTGCCAATCTCCCCTCCTCTCCTCTCTCTTCCCTCTGTATCTTCCTTCAACACTCAGAAGACTCACTGCTAAATAATCACTTTGCCTCAGGTGGGTTCAGAGGTGGCTGTTTTGTTTCAAGTAGGTTTGATGTTTCTCGTGTCACAGAGTCACTGTTTTGTATGCTGCCACCTTTCTCCCACCCCGCTGCTCAGATATTTTCCCCTTTCAAAGTTTGCCTTCAAAGGGAACGACTTGATCCTCTAAGGAAGTGGAAAGGCAACCAGCAAAGATAGAGTCTGGTCTTTGAACTAAAAATTATTGATTGGCGTCTTTTGCCAAAGGTTTGAAATACATGTGACAGAACGAGATCCCATGGATTTGTAAAGTGGAGGTAAATTGCTTCGGTGATTAATATTTTTGCGTGTGACTTTCTACACCTGGTGAGATATGTCTGTGCTTTGACCGTGAAGTGTCTGATAGGCTTTGGTGCTAACACAAGATCACAACAAATCCTTTCTTTACCTTTCTTCTGTTTTGGAATTGTCTTAGAGAGAGGAATATTGTAGTGAACAACTGAAAAAATGTATTTCACTATTATCCGTATTCATAGATGTTGCCGTTGAACATGTGAAAGTGTCCATACGTGCTTTGCATATACAGTGCCTTCAGAAAGTATTCACACCCCTTGACTTTTTCCACATTTTGTTGTGTTACAGCCTCAATATAAAATGTATTACATTGAGATTTTGTGTCACTGGCCTACACACAATACCACATAATGTCAAAGTGAATTATGTTTTTAGAAATGTTTACAAATGAATTCAAAATTAAAAGCCGAAATGTCTTGAGTCAATAAGTATTCAACCCCTTTGTTATGGCAAGCCTAAATAAGTTCAGGAGTAAAGATGTGCTTAACAAGTCACTATAAGTTGCATGGACTCACTCTGTGTGCAATAATAGTGTTTAACATGATTTTTGAATGCTTACCTCATCTCTGTACCCAACACATACAATGATCTGTAAGGTCCCTCAGTCGAGCAGTGAATTTCAAACACAGATTCAACGACAAAGACCAGGGAGGTTTTCCAATGCCTCGCAAAGAAGGGCACCTATTGGTAGATGGGTAAAATCCCTTTGAGCATGGTGAATTTATTAATTACACTTTGGATGGTGTACCAATATGCCCAGTCACTACGAAGCTACAGGCGTCCTTCCTAACTCAGTTGCCGGAGAGGAAGGAAACCGCTCAGGGATTTCACCATGACACCAATGGGGACTTGAAAACAGTTACAGAGTTTAATGGCTGTGATAGGAGAAAACTGAGGATGGATCAACAACATTCTAGTTACTCCACAATACTAACCAAAACATGCATCCTGTTTGCAATAAGGCACTAAAGTAAAACTGCAAATAATGTGGCAAAGAAATTAACTTTATGTCCTGAATACAAAGCATTATGTTTGGGGCAAACAAATAGGACTAAATCAAATCAACCCAAGTTTGATTTGATTTAGTCATATTCTTTAACTTTGATTCTTGGTTGAGATGGAGATGTGAATCCAACATATCAAGTATTAATTTGTAGACAAATTGGAATTAAAGCCAGACTAAGTCATTGAGACAAAATATACATCTCCTTTAAATGTTAATATTTGGTTGCATTGTCAACCAAACACAATTGGTGTTGACACTTTTATTATACAGTAAATAGCCTAACGTTAAGGCTATCTTACAAACTAATGTAACAGTATTTATTCAACCATAAAATGAATAACACATCCATGGTCACATTTGGAGATTAGCCTACTGTAACTTTAAATGTCTTCTTATGTAATCATAGAAAGTGTGCATGTTCAAGATAGCATGCAAAGGTCACAGGTCTGTGGAGATCTTCACAATTGCTATAATCTCAAACAGCATTGATCACTTGCACTGTGTACTTTTAATGTCATCTCAGCTGCAATCCAGGTATTTTGGTTGTGCTATTATATGAAGCACAGTGATATATAAATACAAAATATCTGACATTGTATCCCCATTTGAACTTTGTTGCAGTGCTATTTAGATGACAACTAATAAAAAAAACGGATATCGTTTTTCTATTGGAATTTGGTTCTGCTTTTGGATACTCCCAGTCTGTATTACAGAACTTCGCATCCCTGCCCGCCTGTGGGGAAAATAACCTGTGGTTATCCCATTGATTCACAACAAAAACGTTACCTTTTTCAAGTGCAAATTTCTTGTTGTCTGGTTGTTTTAGTAAATTACAAAACGACATTTAAGAAAAGTACAACGTCTAAAGATTACCTTTTAACATTGTCTCCTCCCGAGTGTTCTCGCTACTTAGACAAACGTAATATTGTAGGCCTTCCCTCTTCCCTCATGCCCCTTTTCATGACTGTGCTAGCAGCCACGTGAGTGAGTAAGTGCTAACGGTAGCTAACTCTGTTCCGTGCGTATGTGGGCAACCGCGGCATTCAAACGAGGCTGCAATGAAAACTAATGGGACTGTAGTGACTGTGTTGGCATCAAAATCCAGGGTGTGAACTAAGTTTCGATTCAGCGTTGATTGACATGGTAATGGACCAATAGTATTGGAGAAAAGTTGAAAAAACTGACCCCGCTGACGCTGTACGTTAAAGTGTGACATGTCACGACATAACTTACAGCACACATTATTCAACTAATTCTTTGCCGTATAGTCTCTTTCCACCAGGTGTAGCGCTTCTCTCGCAGATTAAAAACAATAATTTATCAATGGTGAGTGTAAAGTTAATTACTTGTGAGTTCATCAATAGCTAATTCAATCAATTGTACGTTTTGAGAGCCATCATGACTCTCAAAAAAACGTTACACCCACAGTTTCATTGTGAAGATACATTTAGCGCTGCCCTAAAAACCCTATTCAAATTCGACACAAACCTTCAATTAGGTATGTAATGAGACATTATATAAACTCTTTCAAGTGTTTTATTTACATTTTAGAGGTGATAAGTTGGACAAATCGGGTGAAAAAAGCCGGTTCCCTACACTACATATATCCCCCTTTCACTATGACACTGTAACTTTCGCTTCCCCACCCGCCATTTTGAAAAAGACCCGGCGGAGCTCCATTGCTTTCTTCAATCATGCAGAGACGGGCAGCATGAAGGTCTCGTCATTGATTTTGCTGGAAAGGGGAGAAATGGTGCTTTACAATGGTATTCATATTACAGTTGGCCTGGAAATATTACGTTTTTTGGGCACTAAAATAAGGTCAAATGTACGGAACACTGCGATGTACAAAAGTGCGTTATCTACCGTTAGCTAGCGACCAACCTGAAATTTAAGCTAGTCAAGACCAACAACACAAACAGACTATATAGCTACAAGTAGTGAATGGAATTACAAACTGACTACACTAAACAAGTTAAATGTCTTACCTGGGAGGAAACGTTTTACACACACATAGCTAGCTACGTGTAGCCTGCTTGGACAACAGCTCCCCACAACTTCCCACTCTCCCACGCAGAGGAATAACCTGATGCCACAGGGCTCTTCTCGCAGGCTCTATTTCCCTACGTGGGAGCACTCCAAAATGTAGGTTTGAATTTTTTACCTGGTTACATGTACATTGAACAACACAACAGCCTTTCGGCACGTTTAGTTATTTCTGTAGAACTAAACATCGACAACAAAGTTGTCTCTTTTACACTGGGGATCAATGGGAAAGAATGTTTGTTTTCCCCAATTTGTTGGTGTGGTCGAGAGGAATTCCTTATTATTACGTGAATATCGACTCGGACTATGGTTGAACGCATAGTGATAACACAATGGGAATTCAACAAACTTCTGGCTGTCATTTTGAGTGGGTGAATGAAGGTTCAAATCTCTTTGATTAACATCTCAACCAAATATTACCCACATTTCCACGTTGAAATGACGTGGTGTGCCCAGTGGGTAGGCCTATTTAATGAAATCCTGGCTGTTGAGGTAGGCAACAGATCGCAAAGCAGGGAATCCCTAATTCCCCACTGAGCTCCTTTTTGGAAATGGCAAGTTCACTTTCTCATCCATAAACACATATCAAGTGATGGGAGCTGTCCAGCAGCTTTCATCAGCAGGATGGGGGGCCTTTTCATTAGGAGGGACGTCTAACACGGATCGCTAAAATAATGATTATGATCACATTTCCTCAGTTTAAATATTAGGCCTATGGGGACAACTATACATTTGGCAGCCAAGCACGAGATATCAGTGTAGCCTTTTATCATGGAGACATGATGTTGAAATACTGTATCTTCAAGGCTAGAATAAAAATTACACAGCTATGTTTTTTTAAGAAGCTAATGACAGGAGTGGCAAGGAGTGGAATGTTGGCTGAAAAGACTGGTACTCAGACTATACCTTTACAAGGAACCCACTCAGAATAGTTTAAACCCTGGTGGCAACAATAGGATGAACACACATAGCCCCAAAGTTAGGTTAAAGGCCCAGCGCAGTCAATAACTTGATTGTTGTGTGTTTTATATATATATTTACACTATGAAGATGGAATAATACTGTGAAATTGTGAAAATGATGATAATGCCATTTTAGTGTAAGAGCTGTTTGAAAAGACTGGCTGAAATGTCAGTCTGTTTTGGTGGGATGGAGTTTTGGCCTGGCCTGCCACGACTCCAACACCATCATTAAGTTTGCCGACGACACAACAGTGGTAGGCCTGATCACCGACAACGATGAGACAGCCTATAGGGAGGAGGTCAGAGATCTGGCCGTGTGGTGCCAGGACAACAACCTCTCCCTCAACGTGACCAAGACAAAGGAGATGATTGTGGACTACAGGAAAAAAAAGAGGACTGAGCACGCCCCCATTCTCATCGACGGGGCTGTAGTGGAACAGGTTGAGAGCTTCAAGTTCCTTGGTGTCCACATCACCAACGAACTATCATGGTCCAAACACACCAAGACAGTCGTGAAGAGGGCACGACAAAGCCTATTCCCCCTCAAGAGACTAAAAAGATTTGGCATGGGTCCTCAGATCCTCAAAAAATTCTACAGCTGCACCATCGAGAGCATCCTGACTGGTTGCATCACGCCTGGTATGGCAACTGCTTGGCCTCCGACCGCAAGGCACTACAGAGGGTAGTGCGTACGGCCCAGTACATCACTGGGGCAAAGCTTCCTGCCATCCAGGACCTCTATACCAGGCGGTGTCAGAGGAAGGCCCTCAAAATTGTCAAAGACTCCAGCCACCCTAGTCATAGACTGTCTCTCTCTGCTACCGCACGGCAAGCGGTACCGGAGTGCCAAGTCTAGGTCCAAAAGACTTCTCAACAGCTTCTACCCCCAAGCCATAAGACTCAGAACAGCTAATCATGGCTACCCGGACTATTTGCACTGCCCCCCACCCCATCCTTTTTTACGCTGCTGCTACTCTGTTAAGTATTTATGCATAGTCACTTTAACTCTACCCACATGTACATATTACCTCAACTACCTCAACTAGCCGGTGCCCCCGCACATTGACTCTGCAACGGTACCCCCCTGTATATATAGCCTCCCTACTGTCACTTTATTTTTCTTCTGCTCTTTTTTTTCTCAACACTTTTTTTGTTGTTGGTTTATTTTTACTTTTTTTGTTTAAAATAAATGCACTGTTGGTTAAGGGCTGTAAGTAAGCATTTCACTGTAATGTCTGCACCTGTTGTATTCGGCGCATGTGACCAATAACATTTGATTTGATTTGATTTGGTGACGTTACCAGGTGGTAAATAAGTTAATAGACCAATAAGAAAGAGAGTTCCAAACCTCTCTGCCAATAACAGCTAGTTTTCAGTTTACCCCTCCCCACTCAGACCACTCCCAGACAGTCCTAGCAAAATTATTGCTTGAGAAAGAAGCTTTCTTTCTTTTTGACCATTTTAATTCAAAACAATCACTGTAAGGTACTTGATTGTTACCCAGAAATGATTTGATATTGAGATAAAAACGAATGCATTGGAACTTTAAGTTACTTCACTGCCCTGAGGTCAGGTGTATATTTTCCTTATGGTTAAGGTTAGGGTTAGGGGGATAATATACATGCTCCATGCTCTTCCAGTCTACCACCTCCACCCACATTATGACTACAGCTGCTGGCTTTATAACTATGAGGATAGGCCAAACAGCTGTGCCTCCTGTGAGTCAGTACTGGTTCTGTAATATAATGTGTAACCTATTCCACTGTTTGTCTTTTTCTGTCTTTCTCTGATAATTTTAGGTGATTCTAAAACAATGCATTTCTGAGTAATTTTAGGATCTGTTACATATTTATATGAAACGTTCTGGTCTAAATAATGCATTTAAATGTATGGTTAGAATCAATGTACTGCATTATTTATGTGGTTAGAATTGTTATTGTAATGCAATTCAAGGTGTCTGGAGTTAATGTTACCCTTTATAGCTAGCTCTGAACCCATTCCAATGGCACAAGCCCCTGCCTGCCTCTGTAATCAGTGTGTGTGTGTGCGTGTGCGTGTGCGCGTGAACGTGAACGTGTGTGTGTGTGTGTGTGTGTGTGTGTGTGTGTGTGTGTGTGTGTGTGTGTGTGTGTGTGTGTGTGTGTGTGTGTGTGTGTGTGTGTGTGTGTGTGTGTGTGTGTGTGTGTGTGTGTGACAGAAAGATCCCATTCTTTATACCATATCTGAACTGTAATGGCTGTTTCCGTTTTTGAAAATCACACATCTCATTTTGCATTAGATGGAGTTTAACTGAAGATGTAAACTTGTAACTGTTTAGCTCAATACCCATTTACTGTGCAGATCAATGCAACACCCGTACATAGGTCTCTCACCCAATAACATCAATATCTCACACGTCCGAAAATGATTTCATATTCAGTCAACTATATTCTTCATTTTGTCTAATATATACTTATAGTCTAAATGTCCATGTCAGTTTAAGATCTAAGCTTCATTCAATATTGCCTAAAAATGTGCCTATTGCATAATTGGCTGTCTGTAATTGGCCATGCTTGAAAATAAATCACGTGAATTTCAGAATAACAGATTATATTAAAATAATGTAATCTCAAAATGTTCTTTCTTTGTTTTCTTTTTCAACTGTCATTGAAAACTTTCCTCTATGTTTGTGCTTAAAGAGTGGACATTACACGCAGAAGTTAGTATTTCGATAGTTTTTTATTGTTTCAGTGCTATAAAGCTGGTATGATGTAGGACGGAAACCTTCGTGTCTCGTGGATACATACCATACGAAACGTAACATATCATACTAAATGAAGTGTCTCGGAATTACGTACAGAATAATACGAAATGCTCTGAGACCAGGTCACATGGATGGAATGCATGAATTATGTAAATTGTATTTGAATAACACGTCTTGCATGGGAATACAACGATGCCTTGCAGATATCTACAACATCGAATATGCTACACAGGAGCAGCGTACACAGCATAAAGGCCTACAAATATACTGCATGTCTCTCTCCACGTCTCACTGTATATGACCCATAGGCTATTCTGTTTCTAATTCACACCGTAGGCTAGAGACAGTCCCTGAAAATAACATGTTGCTTTTTTGCGCTTCGTAAACTCCATCATTGGAATGAAGTAAACGGTAACACTTTACTAATGAACGGCTCACGGTCTATGGAATTTGCATCTTATGATCTTCTTGAAAGCACTTTGGATGTCTTTGTTAAAGTAGGCATAAATGATGGGGTTTAGGAGAGAGTTCGAATAGCCCAACCAGTTGATGACGGCACCTAGCCACTCTGGCATGTAACAGCTCTCCGCACAGAAAGGCAAGACCAGCGCCACGATGAAAAACGGCAGCCAGCAGAAAATAAAAGTCCCCATGATGATACCGAGCGTCTTTACCGTTTTCCGCTCCCTGGCCAGAGCTATTTTCCTCTTAGCCTCAGTGTTCTTTTCGCTCCTGTTCTCACCCCCTTGTGAGGACTGTGGAGTGTTGGGGAGAGGCAGGTGGTTCTTAGAATTGTTGGTAACTTCTATGATCTCAAACGACTCGCAGTTCTCCCCGTGCTTCACCGCGCCGTTTACGCACGGGGACTTGGATGTAGGCTCCACACTATGTTTCCAGTTCTTGCCTCCCGCCTCTACGTTGATCTTCTTGTGGGAAATAGCCGGCGACACCGCCAAGCACTTGTCCGACACTTTTGCCTTTTCCGATTTCTTCACAGTTTTCCAAACCTGGAACCTGGCTGCCTTGAATATCCGACCGTAGAGGACCAGCATGAGGAAAAGCGGGATGTAGAAAGCTCCGAACGTGGAGTAGATGGTGTAGCCCGGGTCCTGGCTGATGGTGCAGGCGTCCGGGTTCGCCCTGTCCTCGGCTTTCCTCCAGCCTAACATGGGTGGGATGGAGATCGAGAACCCAATCAGCCAAGTCACGCTGATCAGCAGCACGGCTCGTCTGGGTGTCCGTTTGTTCACATAGTCTATTGGGTCCGTGATAGCCCAGTACCTGTCCAGGGCAATTGCGCACAGATGCAAAATGGACGACGTGCAGCACAACACGTCCAGAGAGATGAAAATATCACATATCTCCTGTCCCAGGGTCCATTTGTTCAGGACTTGGTAGAGGGCCGCCATGGGTAGTACCAGAACTGATACCATGAGGTCAGTGACGGCTAGCGAGCCGATCAGATAGTTGGCCACGTTCTGGAGCGACCTCTCCAGCGCGATGGCCGCGACCACGCACGCATTGCCGAATATGGAACAGAGGATGAGCGCGCCGAGCAGCAGAGAGGTGACCACCTGGTAACTCAGCTCCACCTCGGGCACACTTCTAGACCCCATTGCTTTGTCATTGTCACCCCACTCTGGAATGACATCCACAACGTCGGGGAAGGCTGTGGTCGTATTACTATTTTCACTACCGTTGTTGATAAAATCCATAGTTCTTCAGGGTCCGAGACACACACGGTGCGCCCGGTAGGACAGGACAGGGGAGCCAAAGGGGGGAATCTGGAGGCACGGTCAGTCCCTCGTGCTGGAACCAGTGTGGGTACTAACGGGGTCCATCGGAGTTCCCGTGCCTGTTCCTTCGTTCCGGCGACGCATGACGCAAATTGCTGTGTGTGTGTGTGTGTGTGTCTGCCGGGGCGCTCACTGGTCCTTCAAATCATCTGCGCCTGGTGACGCCGTGAATTCATTTATACCAGCAGCGGTAGTTGTACGTCAGACTGCCATGAGGTCGCCGCGGAGTTTTGTTGGTCTGCTCTCCCTCGCAGTGTGTCGTTTCGGTGGTTGCAGACGACAGATAAAGAGCAGAGCTTCTCCCCTGGTTTATTTCCTCTTCTGTTTCCTTTAGACTTTTTGTCTTTTCTTATTTTAACATTTTCTCATAGCCTATCGATTATTTTCTACCTCCGTAGCCTAATGAAATTATGCAAGAAACTAAAGTCGTTTTCTGCATTACGAGTAACTATATCTGCATTACGAGTAACTTGGTTTTAGTCGATTGATATTTCTTTTTTAATTGATTCCAAGCTGGGAACGCGTTTCATCTCATCGGACATTGTCATCATTCTCTTCAACAGATGACAAAAAAATACAAATAAGACAGATTTATCAGGGAAAAAACATTAACATTTCACAATGTGATATAGAATAATTGAAGTATAAATGGTACTTAATTCATAATATATGTAATTCTTAATGTGATTGAAAAAATAGGCTCGTTCTCAAAATTAGTGGACCGCGCGTTGTTTCAAGGACCATGGACAGCTCCATGCACGAGTCCAGAACAGAAATATGCTGCCATCTGCTGCAAGGAATGAGATCTAGCCTGCGCACTTTGGAGCTCAGTGTGGTTTCTAAAGCCCTGATGATGAAAGAGTGAGTGAGAGTGAGTGAGAGAACTCGCTCACGCGTTTCTTAAAATCCCATGCCTTCTATAGCCAAGGTCGTGTAACAAACAAACACCCGTCTATGAGTGTTCATGTTTCCAAACATACTCAATAGCCTATTAAACCAATGATAGACCTACATTCGATTTTTTTCAACAGTTTTATATTGGCGTATTATATTACTTATGATTTCCATACCCATGTTCTGCTTAAACATAAATACTGAGGTAAGATGCACATTTCACAACTTCTGAACACGCAAGCTTTTCTTTTGAATGTTCTCTATCCTGTAATGTATCCGCTGTGGTAGTCCTCTTCACTGTCTGTTGCCGATAGGCTAAATACCTACATAAGCTGCTCATAAACAAACGGATCTTATGAGGGCCAAGTGGTAAATCCCATAGAAACAAGTAATAATAGGCCTACATGAATTATTATTGTGTAATTACCATTTCACCGTGTAGTTAAGTAGGCCTACATAATGTCTATACTGTAAAATAAAGTCCTACCCAACACGCGGACTTTGTGTACGCTACTCTATGATGCGATTCTGTTTCCCACCAACGGGCTAGTAGTGGCGTGTGATAGGCCTACTACGCTGATAGCCTACACATTTTATACCGTCAAGGATTTGCTGCAGAGGAACTGGGCTATTCTCTCACAGAATGAATGGGCCTCTCACTCATTGCTTTTACATGTACTACAAAAATACAACAATTTCAAATCTCACCTTCTAATTTATGATAATAATATTTACAATTTTCAGTTTCAGTTTCCCAAACAAACACCTTGACTGCCCATCACCCACTAAATGCTATTTAAAGAAATGTTGCCTCTTAAATCAATAGATTATTCCCCCCTCAAAAGTTATTACATCACCAGTTACTCATTAATTAAAGTATTTTACATTAATCATTACAATTTAAATACACAAGTTAATGTACTTATCTATTTAGCAACATTCCACTGACACTAATCTACACACACACACACACACACACACACACACACACACACACACACACACACACACACACACACACACACACACACACACACACACACACACACACACACACACACACACACACACACACACCCTGCTGATTAACCAGAAAGTGAAAGAGCTGACCATGTTTGTTGAAAAAGAAACTCTGGTTATTTCACCTTCTGTTTTTGTGTTCAATGGCTGCATTGTTGTGCTGTGTGGCTGCATATTTTTCTATAGGCCCCGCAGGACAATTGGGAGACTGAATGCACCCATTTTGTGCTGGGGCTCACCAGGGGGGCTATAGCTTTGTCAACAGTGCAGAAAGTCCCAGGGGGACACCAGGGTAGGGCAGGTGGCGGCTCTGCTCTGCTCAAATCTGTGAACATCTGGGGGTCGACGGTGTGCTCGAACGCTCCCCTCAGCCCTGAGAGAGCTATAGGCCCGAGCATCCAGAACCACCAGCGACTACACCAGGGAGAGGGACAGGGAGTGATATCAACTGGAAAGAGTGAAAGGGAGAGAGGACCAGAGAGAGAGGTAGCCATCTGGAGTGAATGTATTAGAAGAGAGGGTAGGCTGGGTGGGGGTATATCAGGTGTACTGGTGAGGGCTGAGAGAGCTGGGTCATGTGCTCGCGTGTGGGAGCCACTAGTCTTTATGATGTTGCTGCTGGTGGTGATGTGGGTGGTGGTGATAGTGGAGAAGACAGTGATAGTGAGCTGGGGCGTATGACTGAAGCCTTGTGTCTAGAGGTCAGGCCTCGGTTAAGGTACGTAGATCCAGGTGGACCAGAGAGCGAGGCTCGCTCAGCTGGGGTGGAGCAGATAGCAAGGCTGACACTGCCTGGGAGAAAAGCACATAGAAAGGCTCGTAGTGAGGACTACAGAGAGATGGACAGGGCGAGAGCAGGAGAGAGGAATAGAGACCGTGATAGGGAGAGGGACAGAGAACGAGGGACGGCAGAAGAGAGAAACAGAGCGAGAGAGAGGGACAGCGATAAAGAGAGTGCAGGTGACAGAAATAGAGACCGTGAGACGGAGAGAGATAGAGACAGAGAGACCAGAGACCAAGACAGAGACAAAGCGAGTGACTGGGATAGAAACAGGGACAGGGACAGAGAGAGAATATGGGACAGAGAGGACCAGAGCAGCAGGACACAAAGCTTTTCAAACAGTAACGCCAACCCTCTTCAAACCATGGAGGCTCCTGAGGGTCAGGGGAGACTGCAGAGAGGACTACCCTCACCTGGATGCCCCTACGCCAGTTACCAACGATCTAGCACCACCCTCAGGTCTACACGCCAAGCCTCCGGCTCCATCTCTCCCGCCTTACTCCGCCCATCCATCCGAATCAGAACCTCCACTCTGTCACCAAGGAGACTGTCGCCAAGGACGGACATCACGGAAATGCGACGTGGCATATACACGGTTAGAGAGCCAGGGTCAGGGATTGGGATTGGCCGATTGTCCCCGAGAAGAAGGACTCGGACATGCCTCTTCTCCCACAGCAGCTTAGAGCTGGAAGAGGAAGAGGAGGAGGAAGAAGAGGGAGAAGAAGAGGAGGAGGAAGAGGAGGAGGGAGAAGGGGGTAGTGGTGTGATGGGGGTGGTGACTCAGACCCTGACTCCGGCTGTGCCCTTGTCCCCTACTCCAGCAGCGATGGATAGGAGGATGACTAAAAGAGAGAGGAAAAGGATGAAGAGTCTGAGGAGGAGGCAGAGGAGGAGAGAGAGATGGAGACAGAGCCAGCTGCAGGAGACTAGACAGGTGAGAGAGACGGCATTTGATTTGCTGTCTACTTTCAGGGTGAAGAACCATCTAACATTAAATGATAAAATACTGAACTTCCCCTTGAATACAAGATTATTGCTGCTCAGCAGTATACTCCCACTGGGCACAAACTGGTTAAATCAATGTTGTTTCAACGTAATTTGTCAACGTATTGTGATGTGGAATCTAGGTGGAAAATATATTGGATTTGAAAAAAGTAATCAACGTAAAATGTTGTTTTGAGGGTAGAATTTCAACCACAGGATTATGTCATCATAGTAACAAATTTTCAACATAGACAAACCTTGTATAAAATATGTTGAGTCTGTACCTTTGAAACAATGTCAGATCTTCAACGTAATATCCATTATAAGAAAAATAACGATAGTCTGAGCAGCACCTCCTACTGGAGAGTTGATCTATCTACAGCGTTCCCTTTGTTTCTCATCCAGGGTATTAACCAAGCCCAGCCCTGCTGAGTTTTGATATTTGTCACTGACTATAACCAATGTGCTATCATAAGAGTGATTGTTGAGAAATGTCCACTAAATAGATTCACTGTTGCTATCGAAGTCATTCGAAAGGGTAGGTTCAACAGAGCAAACAAAACCATACTTTATCAATCATACATCATCAATGAGCCTACAGTGGCTTGCGAAAGTATTCACCCCCCTTGGCATTTTTCCTATTTTGTTGCCTTACAACCTGGAATTTAAATGGATTTTGGGGGTTTGTATCATTTGATTTACACAACATGCCTAAAACTTTTAAGATGCAAAATATTTTTTATGTGTGAAACAAACAAGAAATAAGACAAAAAACCAGAAAACTTCAGCGTGCATAACTATTCAAGGGGCACCACCCCCCGAAGTCAATACTTTGTAGAGCCACCTTTTGCAGTAATTACAGCTGCAAGTCTCTTGGGGTATGTCTCTATAAGCTTGGCACATCTAGCCACTGCGATTTTTGCCCATTCTTCAAGGCAAAACTGCTCCAGCTCCTTCAAGTTGGATGGGTTCCGCTGGTGTACAGTAATCTTTAAGTCATACCACATATTCTCAATTGGATTGAGGTCTGGGCTTTGACTAGGCCATTCCAAGACATTTAAATGTTTCCCCTTAAACCACTCAAGTGTTGCTTTAGCAGTATGCTTAGGGTCATTGTCCTGCTAGAAGGTGAACCTCCGTCCCAGTCTCAAATCTCTGGAAGACTGAAACAGGTTTCCCTCAAGAATTTCCGTAATCCTTGATGGCCAAAAAGCTCAATTTTAGTCTCATCTGACCAGAGTACCTTCTTCCATATGTTTGGGGAGTCTCCCACATGGCTTTTGGCGAACACCAAACGTGTTTGCTTATTTTTTTCTTTAAGCAATGGCTTTTTTCTGGCCACTCTTCCATAAAGCCCAGCTCAGTGGAGTGTATGGCTAAAGTGGTCCTATGGACAGATACTCCAATCTCCACTGTGGAGCTTTGCAGCTTATCTTTGGTCTCTTTGTTGCCTCTCTGATTAATGCCCTCCTTGCCTGGTCCATGAGTTTTGGTGGGCGGCCCTCTCTTGGCAGGTTTGTTGTGGTGCCATATTCTTTAAAAAAATTTATAATGGATTTAATGGCGCTCCATGCATGGGATGTTCAAAGTTTCAGATATTTTTTGATAACCCAACCCTGATCTGTACTTCTCCACAACTTTGTCCCTGACCTGTTTGGAGAGCTCCTTGGTTTTCATGGTGCCGCTTGCTTGGTGGTGCCCCTTGCTTAGTGGTGTTGCAGACTCTGGGGCCTTTCAGAACAGGTGTGTATATACTGAGATCATGTGACAGATCATGTGACACTTAGATTGCACACAGGTGGATTTTATTTAACTAATTATGTGACTTCTGAAGGTAATTGGTTGCACCAGATCTTATTTAGGGGCTTCATAGCAAAGGGTGTGAATACATATGCACATACCACTTTTCCGTTATTTATTTTTTAGAATTTTTTGAAACAAGTTATTTTTTTCATTTCACTTCACCAATTTGGACTATTTTGTGTATGTCCATTACATGAAATCCAAATAAAAATCAATTTAAATGACAGGTTGTAATGCAATAAAGTAGGAAAAACGCCAAGGGGGATGAATAGTTTTGAGAAGTAATTCAGCCCAGAATTCAACTAAAAACAGACAATACATATAGGCCTAGGGTTTCAAGTTTTGGTTGATTTCCAATGTAATCTACAAGTTAATAATAAATATGTTGGATTCACGTCTCCATCTCAACCAAAAATCTAAGTTAAACAATAGGATAAATTAAACTGTATTTAAAGTGCATTTAAAGTTTGATTTGACGTGATTTAGTGCTATTCTTTAACTTAGATTTGTGGTTGAAACGTAGACGTGAATCCAACATATCATTTATACATTTTTAGACAAACTGGAATTAAAGCCAGAGTCAGTGGCACAGATGTCCAAGCAGAAGAAACATCTCCTTCAAATGTTGATGTTTGGTTGCGTTGACAACCAAACGCAATTCAATATCACTTTTGCAATATGGTAAATAGTCTATTAATTTGCGACAAGTTAACAAATTATATGTTGGATTCAAATCTCCATCTCAACCAAAAATAAAGGTTAAAGAAATTAAAGAATATGATTAAGCCAGTGGCTCAGATCGAACAATCCAAGCAGTAGATACATCTCCATTAAATGTTGATATTAGGTTGTGTTGTCAACCAAATACAATTCAATATTACTTTTGTAAGACAGTAAATTGCTTAATGTTAAGGCTATCTTGCAAACTAATGTAACAGTATTAATTCAACCTTAAAACGAGTAACACATCCATGGCTACATTTTGAGGTTACTGTAACAATAAATATTCTTATGTAATCATAGAAAGTGTGCATGTTCAGGGTAGCAGGTCTGTGGAAATCCTCACAATTGCTATAATAATCTGCACAGAATCTCAAACGGCATTGATCACTTGCACCATGTACTTTAATCCAATCCAGGTAATTTTGTTGTGCTATTAGATGACGCACAGCGATAAGACATTAAGTTGTTGTATAAATAAACTAAATATCTAACGTTGTATTCCCATTTAAACTTTGCTGTGCTTTTAAATGGTTGAAAGCACAGTGATAACACATTTACTGTAGGTCACAACTAAACCAACAATCAGACACTGATTTTCCATTGGAATTTGGTTGAGTTTTTAGATGGTTGAAAGCATAGTGACAATACATTGGGAATTCAGCAAACTTTTTGAGAAGGTGAAAATAGGTTGGAATGTCAGTGATCAACGTATGTACCAAATGTTTCCCAGTTCTCCATGTTGAAATGACGTGGTATGCCCAATCGGCTGTGTGTATCTTTTCCTTTCATTTACCTGAAGGAAAGGGCTACGAACCCATGAACAATTCAGGACATTGGGTTGTTGTATAAAAACCTTAAGCTCTACAACAACAGTGTGTCATTAACACAAATACCAAGCAGTGCGCTGTGTGTGACGACATGCGTGTTTCTGCACACTGTAGCATTTGCATACTGGCGTATATCATATGTAAATAGTTCAGCTCTGTAGCAGACAGCCAATGTGTCTCAATAGACAAGGTTCCAGTTTGTTTCTTTAGCCAACATGTCCCTGTGCCAAACAAGACATGGCAAGGACGGAGCTTTGTTGTATGCAGGCAAAAGCGGGTGGTGTAGGCACATGAAGTTTATTTTACCCAAAGTGAATGAGGCATTTATTGACAAAAACGAGGCAGCCATGTACTATACTGTGGAACAAAAGTGAATTGTTCCCTCACCTCTCTCTCTCTCTCTGCATTACATGTTCAGTAACTGTGTGGGCTTATTTACTGACTCTCAACAGGCCCATCAATGTCATGGGATGTGTGTGCCTGCCTGCCTGCATGTGTCTGCATCACAGGAGGTTGGTGGCACCTTCATTGGGGGGGACGGGCTCGTGGTAGTGGCTGGAGCGGAATGGCATCTAATACATGGGTTCCATGTGTATGATGCCATTCCATTCGCTCCGTTCCAGACATTATTATGAGCCGTCCTCCCCTCAGGAGCCTCCACTGTGCATGTGCGTGTGCATGTGGCCTGTGTGTGTGTGCGCGTGTATGTGAGTGTGGGTGTCCCGCTGACTCTAAACAAGCCCCATCAGCGGCCAGCTTGACTCAATAGCCATTGTCTGTGCAGTTAAAGTGGGGTTATATCTGAATTGGCTGCATGATGATGCTTGGGCAGAGAGCCCTTCAAAACCACCCAAACAAAAGAACAGATTCCAGTTGGATTGGCCGGTGCAGATCCATAGTCACGTTGCTGGACTGGAATGATTGTGACTGGCTGTTGTGTTGTTTCTGACATCATTCTCTGTGGGCATGATGGCAAATAGTATATGTAGAAGCTGCCATACACATTACACATACAATGTTCTCCTAGCTGAGATTGGTTTTGTGCATTGTTATGAATAACTTGCTATGGATGGAGTTATGGAGTTGGCTAGATTACTACTTGAAGATGCCAGTTTGAATGCTGTGAGTGGAAATTACACTTTTGTACTGAGGAGTTGGATAATACTCCAAGGCAAAATATAGTACTAGGGTAAATCAAAATCCTGTATACACCGTGGGTTCACAGGGTCAGGATTTATGAACACTGAATTAAAAACACACCGTAGTTGTGGCTACTATCGTTATACACTATATATACAAAAGTATGTGGACACCCCTTCAAATTAGTGGATTTGGCTATTTCAGCCACACCCGTTGCTGACAGGTGTATAAAATTGAGCACACAGCCATGCAATCTCCATAGTCAAACATTGGCAGTAGAATGGCCTTACTGAAGAGCTCATTGACTTTCAACGTGGCACCGTCCTAGGATGCCACCTGTCAGTCTGTCAAATTTCTGCCCTGCTAGAGCTGCCCCAGTCAACTGTCAGTGCTGTTATTGTGAAGTGGAAACAGCTAGGAGCAACAACGGCTCAGCAACAAAGTGGTAGGCCACACAAGCTCACAGAACGGGACCGCCGAGTGCTGAAGCGCCTAGCGCGTAAAAATAGTCTGTCCTCGGTTGCAACACTCACTACCGAGTTCCAAACTGCCTCTGGAAACAACGTCAGCACAAGAACTGTGGTCCTCTGTAGCTCAGCTGGTAGAGCACGGCGCTTGTAACGCCAAGGTAGTGGGTTCGATCCCCGGGACCACCCATACACAAAAATGTATGCACGCATGACTGTAAGTCGCTTTGGATAAAAGCGTCTGCTAAATGGCAAATTATTATTATTATAACTGTTCGTCGGGAGCTTCATGAAATGGGTTTCCATGGCTGAGCAGCTGCACACAAGCCTAATATCACCATGCGCAATGCCAAGTATCGGCTGGAGTGGTGTAAAGCTCACCGCCATTGGACTCTGGAGCAATGGAAACGCGTTCTCTGAAGTGATGAATCACGCTTCACCATCTGGCAGTCCGACGCACAAATCTGAGTTTGGCTGACGCCAGGAGAACGCAACCTGCCACAATGCATTGTGCCAAGTGTAAAGTTTGGTGGAGGAGGAATAATGGTCTGGGGCTGTTGTTCATGGTCCGGGCTAGGCCCTTTAGTTCCAGTGAAGGGAAATCTTAACGCTATAGCATACAATGACATTCTAGACGATTCTGTGCTTCCAACTTTGTGGCAACAGTTTGGGGAAGGCACTTTCCTGTTTCAGCATGACAATGCCCCCGTGCACAAAGCGAGGTCCATACATAAATGATTTGCCAAGATCGTTGTGGAAAAACTTGACTGACCTGCACAGAGCCCTGACCTCAACCCCATCAAACACTTTTGGGATGAATTGGAACGCAGACAGCGAGCCAGGCCTAATGGCCCAACATCAGTGCCCGACCTCACTAATGCTCTTGTGGCTGAATGGGAGCAGGTCCACGCAGCAATGTTCAAACAACTCCATGGGCTCCAGGCTCCAGGCTCTTGTAGGCTACATGCATATACCTAACCCCAGGATAGAAGGGGAGGGATGGGAGCCCTGAGGGGGAGTAGGATGAAGATACCCCCAGGCGGTGATCCAGAGTCCGTATTTTGTCCCTGATATGAGGGGGGAGTGAGTCGACTGTGGATCTCTCTCGCTCTCTCTCTCACTCTCTCTCTCTCTCTCTCTCTCTCTCTGTCTGTCTTTCAAAAAGCAAGCGACTTCCTGGTAACAATAAGGTAGAATAGATACATTTAAAAACAAATACAATGTGCTTGAGGTGTGTATTAATCCGTTTTTATCAGTGTCTTGTGATGGTCCCCTAGAGCATTTTTGGGGGGAGGAACTCAGTCCTGCTTTCAACTTTCTCTTGAAAGTTGTGATAGTGGAATACACAAGGTGCAATATCAGGGCGAGGGATGTTCCCCAATGCTGGAAGGGGGGCCTGAGTGAAAAAGTTTGGGAACCCCTGCCCTAGAGTGTCTGAAGAACTGAGCTGACTGCTTCCTATTTTCTACCAAATTTCTCACATCTTAGCTTTCCCTCCAACAAAATAGTTGTTTCTACTGCCCCAGTTCAAACCTAAATTAGGTGCCAGGCTTATAAATGGCTTAGTGGGATGTCAGACTTTTCCTAGATTTAGAGTACCTGCTAATGCAAACCCATCTCCAAGTTAATAATTTAACACGCTTATTGGACTCAGACTGTCTTCGCTTTTAATGACTGGAGCAAAGCAGCTCTCTATAAAAGCTTTGATTCATCACTATGCTACTGTATACACTTGTATTCTTGACTAACTGACATTTGTCAGAATAATATATTGGAAGATTATATAGGCCTAGCATTATTACAAACAGTGGCTTACTTCACCGGTTACCTAATTTCACCATTTTATTTCATATCTACCAAACTCTCAACTCATCTCCCTTCATCAGGCCTGCACTGGTACACCTGCCCACACCTCAAATATAGATTCATGGAATAGAATATCAGGGGGAAAAGAACACATTCTCACAAATGGCTACTACCAGCTGACACAGTCACTTGAAATCATGCGCAGTCTGTTTGACGAGCGGCTGTCAAAGCCTCATTTGAGATTCATAAAGAGTTCAAAGGTTATATGGGTTATATTTACATGGCTGGGTGTCTCTCTCTGCCTTCAGGAGTACAACTCATCAGCATGTATTTTAATATTATGGTCATGAGACCTTACAACCTTGAATGGGTTGTGTCGTTCTGCCATTTTCTGTCCTAGACTTCCACAGGAAACCCAACTGATCTGTCAGTTTTTTTCCTGTTATATTGAAAAAGCTATGCAACCCTGTTGTCATGTTCTGTGTCTCTGCAGAGTTCGACAGGGAACCCATCGAGCAGCAGTGAGGAGGAGGATGTGAGTGCTGGGGACAGAGAGGGCTTCATCTGCGCTGTCTGTCTGGACGTTTACTTCAGCCCCTACATGTGCCACCCCTGTAACCACATCTTCTGTGAGCCCTGCCTCCGTACCCTGGCCAAGAACAGCCCAACCAACACCCCCTGCCCACTCTGCAGGACCACCATCACTCACGTCTTCTTCCAGAAGGGTGAGCACAGTATCCAAACCCTTTTCTCCTTGTCTCTCTCATGACCACTGCTCTATAAAAGACTGCAGTTGGAAGAGCCATGGTGGAACCATCTAGAATGGGTACCAGTCTGTTTAGCCAAAGAAGCATATGACATGGAGTACAAGGAGTGGAATAGCTAAACAGACTGGTACCAAGGCTAGAAACCATCCAGTACTTCCACCGATCAGTGGTCACAAAGGGACAAAGGTAAGGAAAGGAAATTGTTGTAGAGAATTGGAACATACTACTTCACTTGAAGACACGCCACAGTTATCATCGTCCACAAAAGGAACAGCTGTACTGCATTTATGACGATTCATGCTGTTTAGATCATTAACAGATCAAGACAAACATACTTATCTGGACATGGTGCATTACTGAGGCGCAACTATCTGTGTGTTTGATCCTGCAGTTCCTCTAGGGAATGTTACACACCTTGGGTTCAGCACTGGCCAGGAAATACAACAGAATCAACCTTCTATTTCAACACATGAATACGATGGAGGGCTGTAGACTGAAGAAGGACAGGTTTCAAACCTGCCACAGCAAAGCTTATGTAGCCTAGCTACGTTCACATGGGTCACACGTAGAAACTATAAACTTGTTGCACACTGTAAGGTGATTGATTGCAGGTGATTTGTGTGCTAAGTGTAACGTGAGAACCTCATACCCATTAAGGGTACTTAATATTTGGACAGTGTGGTTTTAAATGGGATTATACTGCTGATTATCCAAGCCAAGGTCACACTAGCAACAACAGTAGTTGTCTGAGAGGAGAGACAGCGACAGACAGAGTGCCTTGAACCACTTCAAATCCTACACTTATTTTATCTTCAAAAATGCTGATTCCTGTATGTATCACACATGAATACAAAAGTGCAAACATTTAACTATTAGAAAATATAGAAAATCTACCAGAATCTACCCAAATAGTTAGAGATAAACAGTGATGGCGTTTGATACTAAGAGAATGAGATAGTAAACCAAAGAAGAGCCTTTTATTGTTTTTTGTCTGTGTTGCAGAGTTGAACCACACAGCACGGACGTTCTTCCCAAAGGAATACCTCTCCCGGAAACAGACTTTCCAGAAGGCAAGTTGTGCAAAATGGCCGCTCCCAAGCTGCAGGAAACTTTTCCGTATTTTTGGAGGTGAGTGTTATTGACTCTACTGTATAGACTTGATTAAGCAAGCTTATTGGTTCTACTTTTTAGAAATAAGATGACCAAATGGTAATGTATTTATTTGTTTATTATCATTATGTTATGATTACAGAATTATTATTTATTACTTACTGTACACTTTCTATTCCAAGATTAACGTAGATGCAGAAGAAAAGTTGGAATAACCAGATTTTTCCGTCATTCCAACCCCTCTCCAGGTTTCCATAGGCAAGCTAGTCCGATAGCCAGGCGTCAGTTTCCCCACGGGGGGTACCGTCTAGACGCCATGGACTTTGAGGACAATTCTCGCGGCTGGCACTTCGACATGGACATGGTCATTATCTATATCTACTCTGTCAACTGGATCATCGGCTTCATCATCTTCTGCTTTCTCTGCTACTTCTTCTTCCCTTCCTTCTAAAGACAGATGGATAGATGGGTAGATGGATGGATGGAAGGATGGATGGATGGATGGATGGATGGAGGAAACGAGGCAGAGTAAGTTACAGACAAATTGGAGATGTGCTTGGTAGAATACAACCAACAGTGTTCCAGCTGATCCCTATTGAATTGAGGAAACAGGGTACCATATGGGGGGCATTGGAGAATTACATGATCTCTACACAGTCAACCTATAATATCACTAAGGCACCGTTACAAGTCTAATGGAAACAAGGAACAACAAAAAGGTACCTGGATTGATTCTAAGTTAGGCAATTTTGTGAACTTGGGACCATAGAGTTGCTCTTTAGGTGGTCCTTTACATGTGAGATATGTCAGATTTTTTTTTTTAAAGTTAATTTACGATGAAATAAATAAAAAATCTGAAACTTCTATCTGCGCAAACACCGTTTAACTTGGTGCTATAAAATTATATCTGCAATCCAGTCACACAATACCGGGTTGTCAATCAAAAATAATTATTTGAAAGATGATATACTTATTGAGTCATAATAATAATATAATATGCCATTTAGCAGACGCTTTTATCCAAAGCGACTTACAGTCATGTGTGCATACATTTTTACGTATGGGTGGTCCCGGGGATCGAACCCACTACCCTGGCGTTACAAGCGCCATGCTCTACCAATTGAGCTACAGAGGACCACATGAAAGAGGAAGAAATCACAAAACAGTTCTGAGATCTGGGACTTGAAAAATACTCATTATCTCAAAACTATAAATTTTGCAGATAGACCCTTATAGTCCCAAGTCCTTGATTATTCATATCATAGGTTCTGGTCCTCTTTTTAAATTACTTAGATTTTGTTTCACCACTTATTCAGAAGAATGGCCATAATGTAAGCTCTTTATGGCAAAATCAAATAAATGCAGGTGCCTTAGAGCATATTTAATTAAGGCCCTTAGGAGAGGCATTGCTGTTTTTGTCTTGTTCTATATCAATACGAAAACCTCCATGGAAGGGGTATTTCACAAAAATTGCAAAATTACTACATTTTATTGATATCTAAAAAGTAGTTTACTGACTTTGGGTGTCAGAGACCAGAAAACTATATCAGTTTACTCATCCAGAGCTAAACTTTAACAATGTTGCTAGTTATTCATAGGATACAGTGTATTTGTCGTTTTAGGGAACGATCACTTTAACAAATGCATGATGAACATTAATTAATATTTTTGATGATATCATTAGAAAGAAGGGTATTTTCTTTATTTAATCATTAAATGTCTGTACTTTTCTATTTACATTTAAATAATTTTAGCATTCTGTGCCAGATAGAACCTTATGGCTGAACCCAGATTGACATTTCAGAGCCATAAGGTTCTATCTGCGATTGCAACCCCCTAAAAAAAAAGATTGACAAATGTCTTAGGATTTTGATACTCTGCACTTTAGGTACCTTCACGGTGAGGACCTTAATGGGTTATGAAAGAAAAATTCTCTATAAAACATTGCTAAGATATTGGATGTGAAAACTTTAATGCTCAATATCTCAGAACCATGCTTTGCGCAGCTAGATAGAACCTTATAGTCCCCAGGTCCCAAGGTCTTATAGCAATTTGTAAGCCACCTTCACTCCTGCCAGAAGTATAACTCTGATCAATAATTTCGAATGGTTTGTTTTACTGATATATACAGAAAACAGTTACATACAAGTAATGTTATTTTATTTTCATTTTTCGGCTTTTCCTCTACTACTCATTTAAAAAATGGGTTTCTCAGCAGTGTGTCTTTGAAGTGAATTGTGGATCCAATTCATTCTCTTCAGCTCTAAATGCCTCTCATGGTTATTGTATAATGTTTTATCTGTTTCTTTCTGGCATCAGAGCACTCCTTGTGTATGTAGTCTTTGCAATTCAAAGTATTCACAATGCCATTTCTTGAAATCAGCAATTGTGCTATTAGAGTATTGGGTAACAAGAGTATTGTACAATTGATTTGTACAATTCCTTACAGTAAAAAGGAAATTACTTGAAGAAATGCACCACTTTGTTTTTGTGTTGAAACAATCCGACTGGATGTTTTCCTTTTTAATGAGTCTCAGTCAACGTGCAAGGCCAATGTTCTTCATAGCACATTATCTTGACAACATCACACACAAGAGTGTTGGGTGCAAAATAAGTGATTCCCTGCTTCTACTGTTGAAAGAACCCTGCTGTAATTGATGTTCATTTTGACTATTATATGGCCTATTCTGTTTGGGGATGTTTTGGTCATGTTGTTTATCTTTAGGGACTCTGTGACTTGGGTCTTTTCACTGTTTTGAATAAAAAAATGTAGATCGGTATACTGACTTTATTACTGGAATGTTGTCATGGACACATGTAGACCCCTCTGCTCATATCCTCCATTCAAATACTGATACACCACCACCACCACCATCAAGAGGCGACTCTGGGATGCTGACCTAGGCAGAGTTGCAAAGAAAAAGCCATATCTCAGACTGGCCAATATAAAGAAAAGATTAAGGTGGGCAGTCTGAGATATGGCTTTTTCTTTGCAACTGCCTAGAAGGTCAGCATCCCGGAGTCGCCTCTTCACTGTTGACGTTGAGACTGGGGTTTTGTGGGTACTATTTAATGAAGCTGCCAGTTGAGGACCTGTGAGGTGTCTTTTTCTCAAACTAGACACTCTAATGTATTTGTCCTCTTGCTCAGTTGTGCACCGGGGCCTCTCAATCCTCTTTCTATTCTGGTTAGAGCCAGTTTGCGCTGTTCTGTGAAGGGAGTAGTACACAGCGTTGTACGAGATCTTCAGTTTCTTGGCAATTTCTCGCATGGAATAGCCTTCATTTCTCAAAACAAGCATAGACTGACGAGTTTCAGAAGAAAGTTATTTGTGTCTGGCCATTTTGAGCCTGTAATCGAACCCACAATTGCTGATGCTCCAGATACTCAACTAGTCTCAAGAAGGCCAGTTGTATTGCTTCTTTAATCAGCACAACAGTTTTCAGCTGTGCTAACATAATTGCAAAAGGGTTTTCTAATGATCAATTAGCCTTTTAAAATGATAAACTTGTATTAGCAAACACAACGTGCCATTGGAACACAGGACTGATGGTTGCTGATAATGGGCCTCTTTACGCCTATGTAGATATTCCATTAAAAATCTAACGTTTCCAGCTACAATAGCCATTTACAACATTAACAATGTCTACACTGTATTTCTGATCAATTTGATGTTATTTTAATGGACAAAAAAATTGCTTTTTTTTCTAAAACAAGTGATCCCAAACTTTTGAATGGTAGTGTAATTACATTTTTGGTAATATATTCGTTTTCGATATTCACATTTATTGACTGAAATTATTTTGAGTAATTTTGAGTGCAATGTCAATGAATTGCATTTACAACTTCAAGTCAAAACAATTAGTGTTTGTTCCTGGAAGTAATACAATTAATTACTTTCATCTCATGTTGCTGTCCAAGCGTTTATTGACAGTCCGCCTTGTTTATGAGGCTGATAAAAAGCAAGCAGCAGATGAGAGATGCGAAATACTTGATGTAATGTCCCCTGGCTCACACAGTGACTATGGAGTCCTGGCTTAGTTGCTCTGTGGTATTCTCAGATGAGGAAGAGCCCTGCCCACTGTTAGCTTTCTGTTTCTGAATGGCCCTCAGGGTGGACATGGAATATCCTGCCCTCCACTCCGGGCACCACAGCCACTCTCACCTCTCCCTCCAGATTCTCACTCTTGGATCTCTCAATGGCTGCAGAAACACCATCAATACACACTCCAGGTTAGCTCTCAATCACAGATGTGATCAACACAACAATGAAAAACAGGACAGATTGGATATTAGTCAGCTCTTGGAGGTGAGTGTTATGAATGAATGAAGCAGCTGTGCTCACCAGACACAGAGGGGCTGCTGGACACCTTGATAAGGCCCATCCTGTGGCCAGACTTGCACCTCTTCATGCCTCTGAAGATCTGGCCAGACTCAAAGTGGTTGATAAGGACAGTAGACAGGATCTGAGCATTCTCTATGTCGTTCCTATGAGGACAGCCACTGAACATGGTGTAGCCATCTTTGCCCTGAGGACAAAACGAGAGGATATAAAGGAGACTATTGTAAATGTTTCCATTGCCCTGAAGCCAAATGGCTGCTTGCTAAACTGCTGTGAGGAGACAGTTTTACCTGTCCACTTAAAACCACTGCATCTTCCGCCGCTAACTAATAGACTACTTTTTTCTACATTTTTATTAGCCTGCTAGCATAGGGAGTGTGTAGACTGCTATTCCAGTGGCTGTGGCTGAGTGTGCTAATATGAAGCAGAAGAATATACCATACCTTTAGTTAAGAATTCTTTCATGGCCACCACATACTTTCTGTCTCTATCCAGACTCTTGCCTTGAACCTTCACAGTCTCAGCGATGACTCTGTGGCCAGGTTTTCCATTGGGATCAAAGCCAAACTGGATCCCAGAAACCTGGGGAAATCTGAAAAATGCAATATGTGTAAAAAACCCTTGTTATTGCTTTGTCTGTGAGAATAAAGTACCAACTACAATAAAACCAGTTCATTCATGATGTGCTTTGGTGTCTTTCCATTGTGTTCCAGTGCACTACCTTCCATCCAGAGCAGGGTAGTTGCGGACTCCATTCTCCAGGCCCTCATAGAGCTGCTGCCCTGTGGCCTCCACCACCAGCACTGGGTCATTTATGGGCAGGATCTGCAGCAGGTCATGCATGGTCAGGGGGCCCACCGGGTGTAAGCGGTCAGAACGCAGAGTACCTATACAGGGGCAGAGTCATACTGTAGTTTAACAGTTTCATTCATACAGATGTAGGATCTTAATTTGAGCCAGTTTGCTACAGCAGGAAAATAATCCTGCAGCAACAGGAAATGTGAATTATTATGTGGATTATAATTAATGGGAAAAAAATTGTAGCGGTTGGTACATTTTTTGTTAGGGCAAATCAAATCTGACATTTTAAAAGGAAATTACAAACTTTAGAAGCCTTTTTAAACCTCAAATACACTAGAAGTTTGCATTTCCTGCTATGCAGGAAACTTCTCAGTAACAAAAGAGTGATCAAATGAACCTGGGTGCCAAACTCTTTCTGTATTCAACAAGTCTGCACTGTAAAAAATGTTTTATGAAAATATAATATGGAGGTAATATTTCTTATAAGCCAAAACTATGCCTGTGACTGAAACATAAAGAAAATGAAAGGTGTAATAACCTGAGTTTAAAAATGCCACCTCAGCATGAGTGGCCTCCAGCATGGCATTGGTGACCAGATTACCCAGGTTGCACTCTGCTCGTCTCACGGTGGCGTAGCGTCCATCCAAGGCCACGTCTGTGTGGCACAGGACCTCTCCAAGCATGTGCTGAGACAGAGTGACATAAATTCATAAAACGTCAGCTAAGTGGCATATGGGAAGGCTACTAACACAGACACACACTACTGTAAGCTAATTAAGCTGCAACAACTGAAACTCACCTGCATATTATCAGTGTATCCTTTCACAATCTGCTGGATTTCTGCATCTTCCTCAAGGTCTTTCACTGTGGCTATCTTTTCACAGCTGTACTTGAAAGTCCCATCCTGGTCCTTCACAACATCAATCTTGGAAAGGTACCTGAACTCTGAGCCGCTCTTCACGATCAGAATCCCACTGACCTCCAGAACCCCGTACTCATGGTCATGTCCTCCCAGGATGAGATCCACACCGTTGGACTCGGATGCTAGCCTGATGTCATTACGCCACCTCATGTGTGTGAGTGCGATGACCAGGTCAGCCCCTTTGTCCCTCAGCTCAGCAGACAGCCGATCTGCTGTCTCCACATAGTCTATATAGTTGATGTTGTTCTTGTCCACAGTGCTCAGGGTATCCAGCCAGTCCTCCTCTACCAGGCCCATGATACCGATCTTCAGGCCGTTCCACTCCAGGATGCTGCTGACCAAGCCATGGCCCAGCGTTTCACTAGTGAACCTTTGAGTGAACAATTGTTGTCTGTTTACATTAAAATGAAACACTGGAAGTAAAACAACATAGACCACTCAACAGAAATACTGTATGTTGCTTCTCATTGTCCTGTCAACCAATAGCCCTTTAGTTACAACTGCAGATTTATTGACAATTGTGAGGTATTGTGCTCATAAGTGTGTTAACCCACTGGCATATAGCCTAGTATTGCTAGGTGAAACTGACCTGTCATACACATTGCTAAGGAACCATGGGAAGGTCATAATTTTAGTCTGTTCTTCCAAGAGGTCCACACCGAAGTCAAACTCATGATTGCCTTAGATGAAGACAATGAAACAACATTTAGGGCTCTATTCAATCTGTAAAGCTGAAGCGTTACAGATTCCACGATAGAAATGTAAAGGTAATTTCCGATTGAGGCAACATGCTGTATGCATCGTTTACCTTGAATACAGTCTCCGGTAAAACGGGAACATAGCCTTTAAATTTCAATCACCCTGTAAAGCTGAACTACCACGATGCGGATTGAACTGAGCCCTTATTCGTTTTGAGGAATATGTGTATGTGTGTGTGTGTGTGTGTGTGGAGAGAGAGAGAGAGAGAGAGAGAGAGAGAGAGCGAGAGAGCGAGAGCGCGCGCGCTCTGTGTAATGAACTTCGAGAAAGGGATCCTCTCTGGATTATTTTTGTGTACAATTAAGTAGTAATGCATGGTTGGAGAGAAGCACTTACCATACACGGCACAGTGGACTCCTAATTTATTTAGAACATCTACCATATGCTTTCCCTTTGTGACTGTGCTTAGCAAGGAAGGGCTCAGACAGTCACCACTGAAAACGACCAAAGGGTTCAGCGACTGGAATACTTTTAGAGCAGTGGCAAACCTGGGGGAGAAAACCATAGCTAACATTTAGTTTCATGAAATTCTAATGTTTACAAAGGCTAGCTAGATTTCCCAACGCTAGACAAAGTGAAGTTTCACCCAAACTGGATCTAGCCAACTGACGTTAAAGTTAGTTAGGCCTAAATGTCCTTTCAAGGCTCACTAGCTAACGTTAGCTGTAGCTAGCGTTAGCTAACCTTTACCTTGCGGCTCCTCCAACCGGTTCTTCTGGTCTTGCTTCTATTTCGTACACATCATTAAAGTGTAAAATAGTGAGAACTACTTCTGGTTTGTTACAAGGTACATCTGTTTCCAAACTTGAGATATTGTCATCCATTTTTATTAGGCTACTGCTGGTGATTGTTGCAGAACTTGCTGCTCTGTCGTTTGCCTTTTTGCGCAGATGACGCACTAGAGCCAACTATATGTTGTTAACTTGAATTTGTCTCCTTGGAGATAAATGGTCACGCACCCTGAAGAGGAGCGCACGAGACGCAATGAACAACCAACGCATTTCTACCATTTAGACCGGCAGGCCTAGGTATTTAAATATTACAAAATAACAAACATCTAGGCTATTGTGGCTCTTGTTTTAATTATTTTAATTATGTTACATAATAAATTAGAAACAGACTAATTAGCCTACGCAAAACACTGCGCGTGGGATATCAGCACCTGGACAGCTCCATGTAAGCTTCCAGGTGCAAGCGGTGTTGTAGCAATGCACTTTGGACATTGAATTGAATCTAGTGTAGGTCGACACCAGTGGCGGCTGGTGAAAAATATTCTCGGTGGGCTGTGCCATACTTTTTTTTCCTGTAACCATCGCGATATATTTTAACACAAACTGCAGGACAGCAGTGCTCAGTGAAACATTCAGTAATTATTTAATGCCAATATTAAAAAGTTGAGGCATTCTTACACAAAAACATATTACACAAACCCAAGCCTTTCATTTGCATTTAAAGTGAACTTTTCACCATTGGTAGTAAACAGGCAACGCAACAGGCATGCTGTCAGAACAGAGTGGAAAGTGGACAATAACATGAAATTATTATAAAGTTTATAGGAAATCTTACACTGTATGAAAGGATGTATAATATAGAAATGGATATCAAGTGGATGAACTCCAAACCTTTGACTGGAAGAATAGCATACAGTATTTTATGATCATACTAAATGTGACTAATTGTTAATGTGCTCCAGAACTGCAACAATTAATTGATACAAAACAACATATATACAGTAATATTAGCAAAGACACTATTAAGACTTTCTAGAGTACCATATATAACTGGATTTTTTTATGCTAAGGTCAACTATATACAAAGAAACATGCGCCAGAGCTGCTCTGTGTGTGTGTGTCTGTCATCTTATTTGTACAGGAATTTTGCCCGTCTGTCCTTCTGAGTGGCAAACCTCTCAATGACCCTTTGATTAAAGTCAGGAATGTCCCTGACAAGTTTCTTCTCCATGGAGAGCATGGCCAGAGCGTTCAGGCGATCCTGTGTCATGCTGTTTCTCAGGAAGGTCTTGATCCTTTTCAGTGTAGAGAAGCACCTTTCTGACTCAGCAGTTGTCATGGGGTGTGGTGATGAGGATCTTGAGGAGGCTGGCAGTCTCTGTGAAAGTGCTCTGAAGGTTGTTCTCCATGAAGAACTGGTACAGGGGCACTGCACCACTACAAGCCTTGAACTCACTGTTCTCATAGATGAGGGACAGTTTGGTTTTGAGCTTGGCCTTGTTCAACATGGGGTACGCCTCCACGGTTGTTTCCAAGCGCTGTATCGGGGAACTTCACACTGTGTTGTGGGAACAACTCTCCGTGCAATAGTGTTGCGCTGATGAGGTGCTGGGTGAAGGAGAACCTCTCTTTGGCATGACTCAGGATGGTATCACATACCTGTAAAAGATACATCATCAGCTTTAATTTGCAATTAAGCTATTTTGATGCAAGTGATCCTGACTGACACATGCCTATGTCCAACTCAAGTATATGATTACCAAGGTGCTGATTGTTCAGGGTTTTGGCTACATACTACCAGGCCTGAAAAAAGTTCTAGGTGGGAAACACTGACAATTACATCACAACTTACCTCTATAGCCAACCTCTGTTGTTCTCCTGGTCCCAGCATCCTCCGTCGCTTGATGGGCTGTTGCTGCTCGTCAGATGCGCTGTCCCCACACAAAGAGGGAATTGAGGCCCTGGGTCCAAAAAATAAAGTTTAATTTGATAACTTGCAATCAGACTTCTTAACTCACTGTAATTCCCCCTCAACACACAACCAGTGACTTATATATATATATATAGACAGACAGACAGACAGACAGACAGACAGACAGACAGACAGACAGTGTGTATATACACACAAACTATGTCTAGTAACTGCTTTTAACCTGTGATGTACATAATTAACTGATGTTATTACGTTTTAAAGCCTTTTTCTATTACATTTGTGAGAGGGATGCAACATAATTTTGTTCTGCTGTTCACTTAGCAATAAAGTTAATATTCAATAACAACTAGGCCTCTTCTAGAAATTGACCTGGTGGACACCTGAATAATTATTACAAACTGTGTAGTACTTTCCTGCATTATTATCAACGTCTGATTGTGTCTTCTCTTTCCTTTTAAAATACTAAAACAAATATAATTGTGACGGCTCTATGATAATCACTCACACAAGCACCAACTGGCAGTGGGTGGAAACGTCAGTCGTCTCGTCAGCTTGAATGGCGATAAAATCAGCACTCTTTACTTCCTCCAGGATGTAATCCTTAAGCATTGACAGCATACAGTCCAACAGCTCGTTCTGTATCGTCTTTGACGTGCCCTTAAAAACGGTAGCTGTCTTCAGGTGCTCCTCCAGCACACTGTCGAGGGAGGCAACAAAATCCACTAAGCCCCGGAAAATGCCGGGGTTGTCTGAGGAGTCAGTCTCCTCGTGCCCACGCAAGGCCAACTCAAAAGCCCCACAGAACTTCACACAATCGAGTAATTTTGGATAGAATGTGCCTGTTTTTATCCACCTCCTCATTGTGTTTCCTCACCGCAATCCTGTGGCCGTCATCCAGCTGCGTAGCAATGTTCACCCTTCCTAATACAGCTAGCTTTACAGAGTTGTCCATGTGTGCCCTGGTGTTCTCATGTTTCTTTACCTTCTCTGACAGGTGCTTCATATCCCTCACTCCGGTACCTGTCCATGCTGAATCTGACCCCGTCGTTTTAAAAAGCAAGCACGGAAAGCAAAATAAAGCATTAGCATCAGTGCACCCAGCTAGCCAAGCCTTCCTGGTGTACCAGCTACGGGAGAAGCGCGCGCATATACTGCTTCCCTTTCTCGCTAGCCTGCTGTCTGATTGAGAGGTCAGGTTGATCTGGGCCCAGCTCTTTCACCCGAACTTTCTCTGACAAAGTTCTCCTCTCAAACGGATCTTGGAGGAGAGATTTCACCGAGTTAGGGTTGGGTCTTGGAGGAGTAACGCTTTGCGTTCGCCATTGTTGTCTAGTAAAAATGGCGTCACTGGACCCCGGTCCTTATTTTATCAGGGGCGAGCTTGAGGCGGTAAAATAATCGCCCTCCTTGGATTCGATTTAAGATCGCTTATTGACTACATTTTATGTCATACATTCATATCTTAAATTAGCAATTGGCTTAACTGCTACGTAGACCCGCCTCCTCGGGGCACTTTCTGTATCGCCCAGAGCTGACGAGGCGTTTGACAGGCAGAGGAAAGGTTGCGAATATGATTTTCTATCATATCTTACACATATTACTGTGTGCATTCCATATTTCAAACACACAAATATTGACATACTGATGTTTTTATTATTATTATTATTATTATTTTTTATTTTTTATTTTTAAAATAATTTTATTTAAGGGGCGGCGCCCTAGCGCCCTCTATCGGCCAGCCGCCACTGGTCGACACATAAAGGTGCAGACGTCATCTCGATATCCTGTTTTAATGTATGTAGTTCTGTCCTTGAGCTGTTCTTGTCTATTAATGTTCTGTATTATGTCATGTTTCATGTTTTGTGTGGACCCTAGGAAGAGTAGCTGCTGCTTTTGCAACAGCTAATGGGGATCCTAATAAAATACCAAAAAAATACCACAACTGATATTTGACCAAACTAGCGTTAATTCATTAGGCCTACAAAACGTACATTTCTTTAAATTTTGGTTAAGCCTATAAACTGGGATGAACCAGACTTAGCCTAATAGGCATACCTAGAATACCTTTTTTCAAATTGGCCTACAGTTAATTGTTTAATATTGTAACCAATGTCCATGTTAGGCCTAGACTAGGTTATGCCTAGGCTATTTAATGAGAATACACATTTCACAAGAGCCTAATGAGAATACACTTTTCACCCGAGCCTATAGGCTAGCCTATGTCAGGGAGTCTGGTTTGCTGGGTCCTATTAGTTAGTATTCCTGTCCTATGGGTGTGCAGTGTTGCCAGCCACGTCAGGCCTGTAGCAACTGTTCTTCTCGTCTCGTCTCACCAAGGCAAGGTTAGATACACTCTGGAGAAACTCGAAGAAAAATCGGCACCAGGAATAGCTTTCCTGTCTGTTTCCAGTAGGTTAGTGATGAAACAAGTGTTAGAATTGTATTAAGTGACATTGCTTTTTTTATTTAGACGTTTGGCGACGTTTTTGCGTTTCCAAAAGAGAGTGTTTGCATACATTGCTGAATAGCATCCTCAATCCGTCTTATTAGTGCTTAATGGAAACGTGCAATTATAAGAAATGGTTGTATCTAGTGAATGCCAGTAAATGCGATTGCTTTCCACCGACCATCACCGCTGCGGTGCGCTAGGAAGGACATCTCAGCTAGCTGGATCCCGGGTCGGGTGTGTTTATAGGCTACCGTTACTGTATACCATCAGCTGTAGTGAAGGTGACTCGCGCCCCCTTTGCAGTCGAGGCAATGGGGAGAGGAGTCGCGAGCGCTCATCCGGTACTTCTGCGCTCTGAGGGCTGCCTGCAAAAATATCCGCTTTTTCTTAGACAGTAGAGAGAGGTAGGGAGAAAAATATCTGCTTTTTCTTAGACAGTAGAGAGAGGTAGAGAGAGGGAGAGAGAGGGGGGGGGGTAGAGGTAGAGAGAGAGAGAGCGAGAGAGAGCGAGAGAGAGAGAGCAGTAATAAACCACAGATAACTGTCTCTACACCAAAATAGCCTAGCCCACAGACGAAAGAGAGAACAGGATATCGGCGAATATAGGTGGTGGTGGGGTTTAACGTTCAGTATTAGAGCTGTTTTATTACTGGATGTGTATGCATGAGTTCTGCACCGAATGGGCGCAAGAACCGCCCCAGATCCGCAGGGAACATCTTCCAGATCGGCAAGGCTCCCTACCGAGATCCGGAGAGGAGGGAGAGCACCGAGAGCACACGCAAAGCTCAGAGCGCCGTGACAGACTGCAGAATGGTAGGTATGGAGCTTGCGACATTTACCTCACAGTGCTTATTTCCTCTGCATGTTGCAGCTAAAGTCGTGTATTCATCCACACTTTGTCTTTCTTCAAGTAATTTAATCTATTTGCACTAAAGTTGGCTGTTTAAACTGCAACAAACTGCAAATGCACCCACCCCCTCCTTTGTATGTAGGCCTATTGTCTGGTGAAAATGAAACCCATTTGCGTTGCTGTTGTTGCAGAGAAGACAAATTGACCTGCTCATGTTTTTTTACCCGTTCTTTGTCATTGATTGCGATGGTGCGATTTGCATTTTGGAGCATCAAGTGTTGGATGCCCGGATGACGATGATTTGGGATGATCTCCAATATCGCCTACATTACAGAGTTGTCTAACGGGCTCTGTTTGATGGACGCAGATGGCCACTGATTTGACAGGTGCTGGCAGAACCGTCCATATGTATTCTCTCCCCTCTCATACGGTACATCAGTGAACGTCACTGAGTCTCAGCACGGGGAGAACAGCAGAATGCTTCTGAGTCTTGATCGCTGGTAGAAATTAAAAGCGTTGTCCCATCTAAAGGATTCAATGCTCTACTTCGATGCACATAGCCGAACTTAGTATAATGGGTTGTTGTCAATTAATAATTAATTCGTTTTACATAGGTACATTCTCTTTGTCATTTCATATCCTATAGATGTAATGTTGTTAGGCATCAATATTGATTAGCCTATCTTTTGTATTGTGGAGGTTGGAATAATACCCCTGTCCAGGGATCAGTGCTTTTTTGGAAATGGCTGTCAATGTATTCAAGATATGCTCTGGTGTAGAGAGAAACGATGGACTGAAATGTGCAGAGTTGCTGTCCATAGGATGGTGCTGAATGGCTAGGTCAGTTATTGAACCTGTCTTCATTGTGTCCCCATTGTAAAACCTAAAGCTGCTAAATTGAGAGCCTACCTGTGAATATAGGATGACTATTGCTCGGATCTAACCTACAAGTCAATATATTGTTCTGGCAACTGCTGTCGCAAGTCTGCTGCTGAAATGTTTAAAATTCCCCATGAGAAAGCCACATATGATTTCAATAGCCTGCATTATCTAACCGACAGTGCATTTGGAAAGTAATTAGACCTCATGACTTTCTCCACATTTTGTTAAGTTACAGCCTTATTGTCAGATGGGGTGATGTGTATGCGGCGGTGAAGTCAGGCGCAGGACACAGAGGATCAAGATGACTACTTTACTTCAAGTAAACACGCACAAAACAAAAGTCTCCACAACACTGGTTGAGTAACACGCGCTGTGCGTAAAAGGCGAACTAGAATTGCCGAACATCAAACAGGACAAAATGACAATAACACACAAAGGCCAAACGTAAAACAAGGGAACTTATATGTTACACAATCAAAACAAAATAAGTAACAGGTGTACAAACTAGACAACACAAGACAAACACCGAAACATCGATCGGCAGTAGCTAGTACTCTGGGGACGACGAACGCCGAAGCCTGCCCGAGCAAGGAGGAGGAGCAGCCTCGGCGGAATCCGTGACAGTACCCCCCCTTGACGCGCGGCTCCAGCCGTGCGCCGACCCCGGCCTCGGGGACGGCCAGGAGGACGCGGAGCAGGGCGAGTGGGATGACTCCGGTGGAACTCCGTCAGGAGGGAGGGATCTAAGATGTCCCTCCTAGGCACCCAGCACCGTTCCTCCGGACCGTACCCCTCCCACTCCACGAGATACTGCAGACCCCCATCCGACGTCTCGAATCCACGATGGACCGGACTGAGTACGCTGGAGCCCCTCGATGTCCAGTGGGGGGCGGAGGAGTCTCCCGTATCTCATTGTCCTGGAGTGGACCAGCTACCACCGGCCTGAGGAGAGACACATGGAACGAGGGGTTAATGCGATAATCATTTGGCAGTTGTAACCTGTAACATACCTCGTTCAATCTCCTCAGGACTTTAAATGGCCCCACAAACCGCCGACCCAGCTTCCGGCAGGGCAGGCGAAGGGGCAGGTTTCGAGTCGAGAGCCAGACTCGATCTCCAGGTGCATACACTGGACCCTCACTGCGGTGGCGATCGGCGCTCGCCTTCTGCCTATGGATAGCCCGCTGCAGATGGACATGCGCAGCGTTCCATGTCTCCTCCGAGCGCCGAAACCATTCATCCACCGCAGGAGCCTCGATCTGGCTCTGATGCCAGGGTGCCAGAACCGGCTGATACCCCAACACACACTGAAAAGGGGTCAGATTCGTAGAGGAGTGGCGAAGGGAGTTCTGGGCAATCTCTGCTCAGGGGATATACCCCGACCACTCCTCCTGCCGGTCCTGGCAATAAGACCTCAGAAACCTACCCACATCCTGGTTCACTCTCTCCACCTGCCCATTACTCTCAGGGTGGAAACCCGAGGTAAGGCTAACCAAGACCCCCAAGCGTTCCATAAACGCCCTCCAGACTCTAGAGGTGAACTGGGGACCCCGATCAGACACTATATCCTCAGGTACCCCATAGTGCCGGAAGACGTGAGTAAACAGGGCCTCAGCAGTTTGTAGGGCAGTAGGGAGACCCGGCATTGGGATGAGACGACAGGCCTTAGAAAACCGATCCACAACGACCAGAATAGTGGTATTCCCCTGGGAGGGGGGAAGGTCCGTGACAAAGTCTACCGATAGGTGAGACCACTGCCGTTGTGGAACGGGTAGGGGTTGTAACTTCCCCCTGGGCAGGTGTCTAGGCGCCTTACACTGAGCTCACACCGAGCAGGAGGAGACATAAACCCTCATGTCCTTTGTCAATGTTGGCCACCAGTACTTTTCACTAAGGCAGTGCACTGTCCGGCCAATACCAGGATGTCCAGAGGAGGGTGACGTATGAGCCCAATAAATTAGTCGATCACGAATCTCGAGCGGCACGTGCTTCCGCCCCTCCGGACACTCTGGAGGAGTAGGGTCGGTACGTAACGCCCGCTCGATCTCCGCATCGACCTCCCACACCACCGGTGCCACCAGACAAGACTCCGACAGTATGGGAGTGGGCTCAATGGACCTCTCCTCTGTGTCATATCGCCGGGACAGGGCGTCTGCCTTAACGTTCTGTGACCCTGGTATATAGGTGAGCTTAAAGACAAACCGGGCCAGAAACATGGCCCACCTAGCCTGACGAGGGTTCAGTCTACTAGCTGCCCGGATGTACTCCAGGTTACGATGGTCAGTCAGAATGAGAAAAGGGTGTTGAGCCCCCTCAAGCCAATGCCTCCACACCTTTAGGGCTTGGACCACAGCTAGCAGCTCCCTGTCCCCCACGTCGTAATTATGTTCCGCCGGGCTGAGCTTCTTAGAGTAAAAAGCACAGGGCCGGAGTTTAGGAGGCGTGCCTGAGCGTTGAGACAGTACAGCCCCAATACCAGCCTCTGATGCGTCCACCTCCACTTGGAACGCCAAAGAGGGGTCCGGATGTGCCAGCACCGGAACCGAGGTGAACAGGTCCTTCAGTTGTCTAAACGCCCTGTCCGCCTCAGCCGACCACTGCAAACGCAGCAGGGAGGTGATGGGAGCTGCTACCTGTCCAAAACCCTGGATAAACCTCCGGTAGTAATTGGCAAAACCCAAAAACCGCTGCACCTCCTTAACCGTGGTAGGAGTCTGCCAATTACGCACGGCTGAAACGCGGTCAATCTCCATCTCCACCCCTGACGCGGACAACCGATGGCCCAGGAAGGAGATGGACTCCTGGAAAAACAGGCATTTCTCCGCCTTCACATACAAGTCATGCTCCAACAGCCTTCCCAACGCTCGACGCACCAGGGCCACATGCTCGGCTCGTGTAGCAGAGTATACTAGAATGTCGTCAATATACACCACTACACCCTGCCCATGCAAATCCCGGAAAATCTCATCCACAAATGATTGGAAGACTGAAGGAGCATTCATTAACCCATATGGCATGACGAGATACTCATAGTGACCCGAGGTGGTACTAAATGCTGTTTTCCATTCATCTCCCTCCCTAATGCGCACCAGGTTGTAGGCGCTCCTGAGATCCAATTTTGTGAAGAAGCGCGCTCCGTGTAATGACTCCGTCATACTCGCAATCAGAGGGAGAGGATAACTGTATTTAACAGTGATCTGATTGAGACTACGGTAATCAATACACGGGCGCAAACCTCCATCCTTCTTCTTCACAAAAAGAAACTCGAGGACGCAGGAGAAGTGGAGGGCCGTATGTATCCCTGTCTCAGAGACTCGGCGATGTATGTCTCCATAGCCGCCGTCTCCTCTTGAGACAGAGGATACACATGACTACGCGGAAGTGCAGCACCTGCCTGGAGGTCTATCGCACAATCCCCCTGTCTATGAGGTGGCAATCGCGTCGCCCTCTTCTTACTGAACACGAGTGCCAAATCATCATACTCAGGAGGAATGTGCAGTGTGGGCATTTGGTTCGGACTTTCCACCGTGGTCGCCCCTACGGAAACACCTATACACCGCCCGACACACTGATCAGACCACACCCTGAGAGCCCTCTGTTGCCACGAAATGGTGGGGTCATGAGAGATTAACCAAGGAAGCCCCAGCACCACGGGAAACGCAGGAGAGTCGATCAGATACAACTGTATGATTTCCTCATGATCCCTCTGCGTCTTCATCTTTAGAGGCGCCGTGAACTCCCTAATTAAACCTGATCCCAAAGGACGGCTATCTAGGGCATGAATAGGACATCTACTGGTAGGAGGGGAATCCCTAACTTAACACAGAAATTATGATCAATAAAATTCCCAGCTGCGCCTGAATCGACTAGCGCCTTATGCTGGGAATGAGATGGAACCTGGGGAAATTCAACTTGAATACACAAGTGGACAACAGAGAGCCCTGGGTGAGTTGGGCGCCTACTCACCTGAAATGACTCATCAGTGCGTGACGTGTTGCCTCGATCCCCAGGAGACCCTCCCCAGCACCGAACCGCAGTGTGTCCTCTACGGCCACAGTTGGTGCAGGGGACGGCCTCTCTCCGGGTCTCTCTCCTCCTCTCTCTAGCACCAGCACCCCCGAGCTCCATAGGGCTCGGCTCGGAGGTGCTGGGGGATGGAATGGACGGCCCCAACTCCGGACGTCCGCGGGTAGCCAGCAGGGTATCCAGACGGATCGACATGTCCACCAACTGATCGAAGCTTAGGTTGGTGTCCCTGCAGGCCAACTCTCTGCGAACGTCCTCTCGTAGGCTGCACCGATAGTGGTCGATGAGGGCCCTCTCATTCCACCCCGCATTAGCCGCCAGAGTCCGGAAGTCCAGGGCGAACTCTTGTGCGCTCCTCTTCCCCTGTCGGAGGTGGAACAGACGCTCCCCCGCCGCTTTACCCTTTGGGGGATGATCGAAAACCGCCCTGAAGCGGCGGGAGAACTCCGCATAGCTGATGGTGGCGGCGTCTATTCCCCTCCATTCGGCCCACTCCAATGCCTTGCCGGATAGACAGGAGATGAGGGCGGAAACGCTCTCGTATCCCGAGGGCGCCGGGTGAATGGTTGCCAGGTAGAGTTCCACTTGAAGTAGGAAACCCTGACACCCGGCTGCGGTGCCATCATATGCCCTCAGGAGCGAGAGCCGAATCCCACTGGACTCCGGAGATGGAACGATGGGTCTGACCGATGGTGGTGGTAGAGTAGGAGGAGGTGTGGGCAAGCCTCCTCTTTCCCATCGGCTCAGAGTGTCCATCACATCTTGCATGGCGGTGCCAAGTCTACGGATCATGGCGTCCTGGCTGCTGACCCGATCCTCCAGAGACTCAGTTACCACCGCTGGTCCTGCTGACTCCATGGTTGGTGTGTTATTCTGTCAGATGGGGTGATGTGTATGCAGCGGTGAAGTCAGGCGCAGGACACAGAGGATCAAGATGACTACTTTACTACAAGTAAACACGCACAAAACAAAAGTCTCCACAACACTGGTGGAGTAACACGCGCTGTGCGTAAAAGGCAAACTAGAATTGCCGAACATCAAACAGGACAAAATGACAATAACACACAAAGGCCAAACGTAAAACAAGGGAACTTATATGTTACACAATCAAAACAAAATAAGTAACAGGTGTACAAACTAGACAACACAAGACAAACACCGAAACATCGATCGGCAGTAGCTAGTACTCCGGGGACGACGAACGCCGAAGGCTGCCCGAGCAAGGAGGAGGAGCAGCCTCGGCGGAATCCGTGACACTTATTCTAAAATGGATTAAATAAATGTATTCCCTCATCAATCTACAAACAATACCCCATAACAACAAAGCGAAAACAGGTTTTTAGAAAATCTTGCAAATGTATTACAAATAAAAAACAGAAATACCTTATTTACATAAGTATTCAGACCCTTTGCTGTGAGACTCGAAATTGAGCACAGGTGCATCCTATTTCCATTGATCATCCTTGAGATGTTTCCACAACTTGATTGGAGTCCACCTGTGTAAATTAAATTGATTGGACATGATTTGGAAAGGCACACACCTGTCTATATAAGGTCCCACAGTTGACAGTGCATGTCAGAGCAAAAACCAAGTCATGAGGTTGAAGGAATTGTCCGTAGAGCTCCGAGACAGGATTGTGTCGAGGAACAGATCTGGGGAATGGTACCAACATTTTTTTGCAGCATTGGAGGTCCCAAGAACACAGTGGCCTCCATCATTCTTAAATGGAAGAAGTTTGGAACCTCCAAGACTCTTCCTAGAGCTGGCTGCCCGGCCAAACTGAGCAATCGGGGGAGAAGGGCCTTGGTCAGGGTGGTGACCAAGAACCCGATGGTCACTCTGACAGAGCTCCAGAGTTCCTCTGTGGAGATGGGAGAACCTTCCAGAAGGACAACTATCTCTGCAGCACTACACCAATCAGGCCTTTATGGTAGAGTGGCCAGATAGAAGGCACATGACAGCCCGCTTGGAGTTTGCCAAGAGGCAAATCAAGTACTCTCAGACCATGAGACTAGTCAGGATTGAGGGAAAGATGAATGGAGCAAAGTACAGAGAGATCCTTGATGAAAACCTGCTCCAGAGCGCTCAGGACCTCATACTGGGGCGAAGGTTCACCTTCCAACAGGACAACGACCCTAAACACACAGCCAAGACAATGCAGGAGTGGCTTCGGGACAAGTCTCTGAATGACCTTGAGTGTCCCAGCCAGAGCACGGACTTGTACCCGATCAAACATCTCTGGAGAGACCTGAAAATAGCTGTGTAGCGATGCTCCCCATCCAACCTGACAGAGCTTGAGAGGATCTGCAGAGAATAATGTGAGAAACTCCCCAAATACAGGTGTGCCAATTTTGTAGCATCATACCCAAGAAGACTCGAGGCTGTAATCACTGCCAAAGGTGCTTCAACAAAGTACTGAGTAAAGTGTCTGAATACTTATGTAAATGTGATATTTCAGTTTATTTTTAATAAATTGGCAAACATTTCTAAAAACCAGTTGTTACTTTGTTATTATGGGTTATTGTATGTAGATTGATAAGAAATAAACAAACAATTTAATCCATTTAAGAATAAGGCTGTAACGTAACAAAATGTGGAAAAGGTCAAGGGGTCTGAATACTTTCCGAATGCACTGTTTATGGAAGAACATTGCAAGGTCTTGCTGTGGCTCGTGACAGAGGAACCTATATCTGAGGTCCAAATAATCTTAAATCATGTTTATTTATTTTTTTCCCCCAGATCGTCCAGGAGTTTAATACGCTTGTGGCCCTGTATCGTGAACTGGTCATCTCCATTGGCGAGATCTCTGTCGACTGCCCCTCGTTACAGGCCGAGATGCACAAGACGCGAACTAAAGGCTGTGAGATGGCGAGAGCTGCACACCAGAGCCTGTCAGTCATTTCAGGGTAAGTAGCGGTCGCTGTCCCTGGTGCTGAAAGACAACGCTAGGGCTGTCTCACAGACATTGGCCACAGCCTTCTATTAAAACCTCAGCTTGGAAATGTTACTTTGGTTTCAGCCTCTGCTTTCAGTTTAGAGTGACCTGTGTGAGCTTTGATCTGACTGATCTGTACAGGGTTGTATTTGCAGCGTAGAACACACTATGGAAATGCATGTTTTTATTATTTATTAACTTTATTTAACAACAGAGTTTTAAACGGCCTTATCTACACCAGGAATCCAGTTGTAATTTGTTTTGTAAGGTGTTCCATAACTATGGTCCGTTAAAACAAAAGGTTGGATTTACCAAACTTTGTGGAGACAAGCGGGACCTCAAGAGTTAACCAACCCTGCCCAACGGGTTTGATATCTCATATTTGTATATTTCAACAGGGAAGTGAGGTACACTATATATACAAAAGTATGTGGTCACTCCTTCAAATTAGTGGATTCGGGCTATTTCAGCCACACCCGTTGCTGACAGGTGTATAAAATTGAGCACACAGCCATATAATCTCCATAGACAAACATTGGCAGTAGAATGGCCTTACTGAAGAGCTCAGTGACTTTCAACGTGGCACCATCATAGGATGCCACCTTTCTAACAAGTCAGTTCGTCAAAATTCTGCCCTGCTAGAGCTGCCCCGGTCAACTGTAAGTGCTGTTATTGTAAAGTGGAAACGTCTAGGAGCAACAACGGCTCAGCCGCGAAGTGGTAGGCCACACAAGCTCACAGAACGGGACCGCATAATGCTGAAGAGCGGTTGCAACACTCACTACCGAGTAACAAACTGCCTCTGGAAGCAACGTCAGCACAAGAACTGTTCGTCAGGAGCTTCATGAAATGGGTTTCCATGGCCGAGCAGCCGCACACAGGCCTAAGATCACCATGCGCAATGCCAAGCGTCAGCTGGAGTGGTGTAAAGCTCGTCACCGCCATTGGACTCTGGAGCAGTGGAAATGTGTTTTCTGGAGGGATGAATCACGCTTCACCATCTGGCAGTCCGATGGACTAATCTGGGTTTGGCGGATGCCAGGAAAACGCTACCTGCCCGAATGCATAATGCCAACTGTAAAATTTGGTGGAGGAGGAATAATGGTCTGGGGCTATTTTTCATGGTTCCGGCTAGGCCCCTTAGTTCCAGTGAAGCGAAATCTTAACGCTACAGCATACAATTATATTCTAGTCTGTGGGTTGCTCCAGGGGATGGCCGGCTCAGTAACCCAGGTCCAGAATTTGAATGGGAAGGGCTTGGGGGGCGGAGTAGGTTCCTCGTTGGAGGCCCCCGGTGAAGTCAGGGGGCTCAGTGACGAAAAACAGTTAGAGAGCCGCAGGTCTGGACGAGATGGGAGAGGGAGAATGCATTAGAATGATCCTCCTCTCCTTCTTCTAACTCGATTCCACTTTGCTTCCGATGGTGTAGAGCAAAACGCAGTAGATCTCCGGTTCTCATTGGTGGGATTTATTAATACAGGAAAGGTAGTATCCTCAGTAGCTATTGCAGAAGAGCCCAATCTCGTAACGCACCCTGGATTTTCCTCTCAGTCATTTAGAATCGTCGCATCAAAAACAGCATGCAGTCTTGAAGTCTCCTTAAGGTGTCAGCATGCTGTAGTTCAGCTAGGCGAAATGAATGAGTGTGCTCGCATACTCCCTTAAAAGAACTTCGCTTGAAAAAGGAGAAAAAAGTGGCAAAAGTACTGTTTGTCCAATTTGAGACGCCGTAGCCAGTATACGGGACCATTTTTGTCAATGGATATTGTTCTCGGCTCATACAGGAGTGATTTTTGAAATGTTTATATTAATTATTTTTCAATTGTTATCAGGGGGGGGCTGCAGCACCCTCAGCACCCCTACTTCCCGCGGCTATGTTTCCACAGTTTAGTGGGCTATCCTTATCACTGAGTGTGATATTGACCTGCCATACTGCTGCTAAGGAGTTGGTTTAGAGTTTGCTACAGTATTGCAGAAGAGTTCCACTGACTTTGCAGTTGATTCAGACACTAATGGAACTTTGTCTGTGGATCATTTTGAGAGAAAGCAGTAGCAGTATTACTTATTTGGAGGATTTACACTCCTTGACTTTTTACACATTTTGTTGTGTTACAAGGTGGGATTAAAATGGTTTTAATTGTCATTTTCTGTCAACGATCTACACAAAATACTTGAATGTCAAAGTGGAAGAAAAAGTCAAACCTCTTTTTTTTATTAATGGAAAATAAAACACCAATATATCTTGATTAGATAAGTATTCAACCCCCTGAGTCAATACATGTTAGAAACACCTTTGGCAGCATTTACAGCTGTGAGTCTTTCTGGGTAAGTCTCTAAGCGCTTTGCACACCTGGATTGTACAGTATTTGCACATTATTATTTAAAAAATCTTCAAGCTCTGTCAAGGTGGTTGTTGATCATTGTTAGACAGCCATTTTCAAGTCTTGCCATAGATTTTCAAGCCGATATACTGTAAGTGAAAACTGTAACTAGGCCACTCAGGATCATTCAATGTCATCTTGGTAAGCAACTCCAGTGTATATTTGGCCATGTGTTTTAGGTTATTGTCCTGCTGAAAGGTGACTGTTGGAAAGCAGACTGAACCAGGTTTTCCTCTAGGATTTTGTGTGTGCTTAGCTCTATTCCGTTTCTTTAAATCCTAAAAAACGTCCTAGTCCTTGCCGATGACAAGCATACCCATAGCATGATGCAGCCAACACCATGCTTAAAAATATGAAGAGTAGTACTCAGTGATGGGTTGTGTTGGTGCCCTTCTTTGTGAGGCATTGGAAAACCTCCCTGCTCTTTGTGGTTGAATCTGTTTGAAATTCACTGCTTGACTAAGGGACCTTAAAGATAATTATATGTGTGGGGTACAGAGATGAGGTAGTCATTAAAAAATCATGTTATATACTATTATTGCACACAGAGTGAGTCCATGCAACTTGTTATGTGATTTGTTAAGCAAATGTTTACTCCAATTTAGGCTTGCCATAACAAAGGGGTTGAATACTTAATGATGCAAGACATTTCATTTTTTATTTTTTATTAATTTGTAAACATTTCTAAAAACATAATTCCACTTTAACATTATGGGATATTATGTGTAGGCCAGTGACTCAAAATCTCAATTGAATCCATTTTAAATGCAGGCTGTAGCACAACAGCATTTGGGAAAAGTCAAGGGGTGTGAATACTTTCTGAAGGCACTGTAGCTGTAACTTTATTTGTTGTTACTTTATGCCCCTGCTGCTTACAGAATGACTTGTAGCAGATGTAGGACCTTAGTTTGATCACTCTTTTGTTACTAAGAATTTTCCTGCACAGAAGGAAATGCAAACTTGAAGTGTATTCAAGGTTTAAAAAGGCTTCTAAAGTTTGTAATTTCCATTTAAAATGTCAGACTTGATTTGCCCTAATGACAAATATATCAACCCCTACAAAAAATTGCCATTATTTATAATCCATATAATAATTCACATTTCTTGTTGCTGCAGGATTATTTTCCTGCTGTAGAAAACTGGTTCAAATTAAGATCCTACATCTGTACCATTACAGGTAATTGACCAGCTTTTCAGATCCCTCCAAAACATGCTGAAATTTCAGGCGGTCTTTTCAAACAGCTCTTACACTAAAAGGGCATTATCACAATTTTGCAGTATTATTCCAACCTCATAGTGTGGACACATATATACATCACAGGAAAATCACGTTTTTGACTGCACTGGGTACCATTCCACGTAAAGTACTTCATATGCTCTTTTGATAGCCTGGTCCTATTTGTATGTGCTTTAGCCAAGTGCAAAAGCTAATAGCACATACTAAACTTGTGTTCCAAGAATGTGCAAAGTTGTAAGGGATGACCAAGCATGCAATGGGAGACAACTGAATAGGGTGCAAATATTAGGGGATTTATTTTCCCAAACTTGAAGTTGTTTACAAAGTAAGATACTGTATATCAAAAACCATAGTACCAGAGAGGAAGAGGCGAAGGGCGAGGTTTTATTCAGCTCAAAATCTTTCCACGAAAATAAGCCCACGAAGTGGGGACTTTATGTATGGAGGTCAATGAGTGTCGAATTTGTTCATAAAAAAAAGGAATTGCTAATTTGCTACGGAAAGGTTTATTTGATCTAATAGAAGTTTCGTAATGGTTAGGTTGTTATGAATGAACTGATATAAGTGGACGGAAGTGGCATTTCGGCAAGTTACATAAAAACATCTTTATATCGGAGTTGTGCCTGTTGTCAAAGAGATAGAGGATTCATCATGGATATAACACGTTTTAACATGGACATTACCATTGAGGGCTTCCACCATTTTAAAGTAGTCAACTGGGTGAGGATTCCTATGAGTTGGAAGCAATCAGCAAATGAAGAAGAATAAAATTGACTACTTTAAAATCGAGATAGCCTCAATGGCGCTGCCCAGGCAGTCACAGATGGTATTATGGCACAGATACAAAGATGAGTCTTTTATCTATCTCTATCTGCCCTCTCACTGGTGTGGCGTACCGTGGCAAGCCACCAGGGGGAGACTCGTCGAGGCCTGGTGACAGATGGAGTCTACATCACGCGGCGGTGGCTCCCTCTGCTGGACGTGCCAGGTCTCGACGGGTCGTCCGGACAGGACTATTTGGTGCTGATTGAGGCTGGTGAGTAATCAAGGGGCTGATTGCTCACCAGCCATACAGGGCCCATAAAGCTGCCAGGTGGGAAGCACACGGGAGGGTTGGAGGTAGTGAGAGGTTGCTACTGGACAGACGTCCTCACAGTCTGCTAGAACCGAGGGGCTCGGTGTTCTACCCCAGATCAAACATCTTTGAGGACATGTATTTCCATACTTGAATTTCTTGTCAATATAATAGACAATCTTTGATAGTGCATAGAAATAGTACACAAAGGTCTGTAAATTAATAAAAGTAAAACTGTTCTAACACCTCACATATATATACATGTATAATTGAGGTCTACATAGCAGAACAAGAGCAACTCCAAGGGTTAACTGAACCGATAACAATTCAAAGAAGGTGTGTCTTTGATACTTGAAACGAAAGCCATGTGTTGGGTCATTATTTGATTAGACACAAAATGTTTGATGAACATGAATGTTAAAGTGCAAAGAATAGGGACAGTTAGCTGTTCAGCTACATGTGGCCGTCACAAAAGTAATTTGTTTAATACTCTGTCTGTCACCACATTACTTACTTAATTCTTATGTGGAACACAAGGCTTCCACAAGAAAGAGCCATGTCCCCACATTGCCCATGCTTAATCCAAGTGATTTTGAATCTTCATGTACAAAGTGGACAGATGCCATGTGTGAAGAGGTGGAAATACTATTTTTCGCTGTCTGTTCCCTCATGTCTGTCATTTTGTCTGAACCTTAGGAACTCAACATATCTTCCAAGACGTTGTTGTGCTGTTATCTTATCCGAATCTTAAAAATATAATTGCTGCTCAACATTGATAGGGCATATGTGCAATGTTGATGTGTAATGTCTAATTTATTGTTGTGTTGGTGTGGTGACTTTTTTGGTTTATTGTGCATCATTTTTTACGTTGTAGACCTTTTCTGTACATCCTTGTGGTAAAGGAACACTGTAGATGCAAAGTTATGTGCAAGCAGAGAGTAAAGTATTATCTTATCTCATGAGTAATCTCAATATTGATTGGCATTTGTTTGTACGGCCCCACAGGCCTGAGGACGGAGAGATCCACCCAGAGATCTGCAGGCTCTTCATCCAGCTGCAGTGCTGTCTGGAGATGTACATCACGGAGATGCTCAAGTCTGTCTGTCTGCTGGGGTCCCTGCAGCTCCACAGGAAAGGTAGGGAATGCCTGACATAAAACAACATAAAATTATAACGTGACGTAGAGCCTATATAGCACTATTATAGCCAGAGACGTGAAGCCTACATAGGTCTGCCTGTCTGATGGGATCCCTGAAACTGCACAGGACTGCTATAGAACACTTTATATATTACTTTACACAGATTATTATTCAAATCCTTAATTGCGCTATTTTCAGCTACTATTCACTGTTTACTAGGGATGTAATGTTACACATATTTGTACCGATCCGTTTGGTACAAGTACCTCGGTTCGGTCCGCACTGTGAACCCGAATGAATACATAACAAAATGCGTTGTATGCCATTGCCACGTGAGTAAATCTGACCTGAAACAACATTGCGGGCTATTCCGTTAAAACAACTACAGCCTATGTGCACATAATACAAATTATAATCTAAATTGGTGGATTTCAAACTATCCTTTTGTGAGGAGCAGCCGGGAACTCTGTAGATGGCGAGAGGTGGGGCGAGTGGTGGGCTTGACACACCTCCATGTGTGGCAAAGCAAGTTAGGAGATTATCTAATCAATGGAAGATGGAATTAAAATGATGGAATTAAAATTTAAAGGAGAAGTATACACTACCGGTCAAATGTTTTAGAACACCTACTCATTCAAGGGTTTTTCTTTATTTTTAAAAACGATTTTTTACATTGTAGAATAATAGTGAAGACATCAAAACTATGAAATAACACATATGGAATCATGTAGTAACCAAAAAAGTGTTAAACAAATAAAAATATATTTTATATTTGAGATTCTTCAAATAGCCACCCTTTGCCTTGATGACAGCTTTGCACACTCTTGGCATTCTCTCATTCTCTGGAATGCTTTACCAACAGTCTTGAAGGAGTTCCCACATATGCTGAGCACTTGTTGGCTGCTTTTCCTTCACTCTGCGGTCCGACTCATCCAAACCATCTCAATTTGGTTGAGATCGGGGGATTGTGGAGGCCAGGTCATCTGATGCAGCACTCCATCACTCTCCTTCTTGGTGAAATAGCCCTTACACAGCCTGGAGGTATGTTGGGTCATTGTCCTGTTGAAAAATAAATGATAGTCCCACTAAGCCCAAAACAGATGGGATGGCGTATCGCTGCAGAATGCTGTGGTAGCCATGCTGGTTAACTGTGCCTTGAATTCTAAATAAATCACAGACAGTGTCACTAGCAAAGCACCCCCACACCATGCTTCACCTCCTCCATGCTTTACGGTGGGAAATACACATGAGGAGATCATCCATTCACTGCACTTGAAGAAACTTTAAAAGTTCTTGAAATGTTCCATATTGACTGACCTTCATGTGTCACGACTTCGGCCGAGGCTGCCTCCCTTCCTTGTTCGGGCAGGCTTCGGCGTTCGTCGTCACCGGAGTACTAACCACTGCCGCCCCAATCATCATCACAATTGTCCTGTCTTGTTATCACACACACCTGGTTCTAATCCCCTAATTAGTCCGTGTATAAGTGTTCCCTCTGCCCCCTTGTCCTTGTGGGTGATTGTTTATTGTGGAGGTTAGTGAAGCTCGGTGGAGCTCGTGTATTTTGTATCAACAGGAGTATTTTCCCGTGTGCCTTGTATTTTCCAGTGCACCTGTTTTGTGCCCTGGAGTGTGTTTGACGCATTTTTGCGTAACCCTGTATTTTGCGGATTAAAGCCTATTATTCTGTGATTTACCCTCCTGCGCCTGACTCCTTCAACACCACCTCATCACATCATGTCTTAAAGTAATGATAGACTGTCATTTCTCTTTGCTTATTTGAGCTGTTCTTGCCGTAATATGGACTTGGTCTTTTACCAAATAGGGCTATCTTCTGAATACCCCACCTACCTTGTCACAACACAACTGATTGTCACAAAAGGAAAGATATTCCACAAATTAACTTTTAAGAAGGTACACCTGTTAATGGAAATGCATTCCAGGTGACTACCTCATGAAGCTGGTTAAGAGAATGCCAAGAGTGTGCAAAGCTGTCATCGTGGCAAAGGGTGGCTATTTGAAGAATCTCAAATATATCTTTATTTGTTTAACACTTTTTTGGTTACTACATGATTCCATATGTGTTATTTCATAGTTTTGATGTCTTCACTATTATTCTACAATGTAAAAAATTGTAAAAATAAAGAAAAACCCTTGGAATGTAGGTGTTCTAAAACATTTGACCAGTAGTGCATGCTACAATGAACAAGAGCCAACAAGTAGGCTGCTATTTAATAATCTGAATGGAGGTCTTGTTATTTGCAACTGTAGGACAGGAAGAAGGCGCATGCAGACTCAATTAGCCTGCTCTCCCTTGCGCTGTATCAGGTCTGGTTAATAAAATAGCTTACAAATGGGCTTTTCTGCTGCTTCCCTCACTCGGATCCGACAACGTATATATACGGAACGGGTCTCTATATTGAAAAATGTATTTATGCATATTTGTCCAGTTGGGAAAGCCCCAGGTCCATTTCGGAACGGGTCCAACTGTTTAGACCTCTACTTGAGGCCCAACATAACAATCCCTGTTACAACAGACAATGTCAGGAACATTGTGAATGATGTCACAGAAACTGGACTTGGGCCACAAATAAGGTGCTTTTTAATTGTGCGAATTTTGTCAAAGAAACAAAAATTAACTACAGTAACTGTTGAATTTCATTTTCCCGCTGTACCGTAACCGAACCGTGACCCCAAAACCGCAATACATACCGAACCGTGGGTTTGGTGAACCATTACACCCCTACTGTTTACTTTGTAAAACATGTAATTACTATTACATTACTATTATTATTAATAGTGTGCGTGTGTGTATGTGTATTAAAGGGAAGGATTCCTGTGGGCCTTCCAGGATTGACAGTAAGGTGGATGAGACCTCAGACATACCCATTCTAGAAGACACCTCCTCCTCCCCAATGGACTGTCATCAGCTCTGCTGGCTAGTCGCCACAGACATAGACAATACTGAGAGGTGGGCCCATTGTGTGTGTGTGTGTGTGTGTGTGTGTGTGTGTGTGTGCGTGTGCGTGCGTGCGTGTTGTTACCGGAATTCTGGATACATTAGCAAGACACATATGAACACTATGTAAATATGATTTCATAGGGACATGAGAGAGATGAAGAACCTTCTCAGCAAACTCAGGGAGACGATGCCTTTACCATTGAAGAACCAAGGTAGGGCCTCAACTGGAGCGCACCCATGGTTTCTATATGCTTGAATCCTATGTGAGTTAAATACACAGTTAAAATGACTTTGAGATTAGTTTGAACTTGTAATTGTCTTGTCTGTGTTTGTACCCAGATGACAGCAGCTTGCTGAACCTGACTCCTTACCCACTGGTCGGACAGAGAAAGAGGCGGTTCTTTGGGCTCTGTTGCCTGGTAACCAGCTAAGGGCTCCACCCTCCTGGGTTGAAGGCGGCAACAGTAACGCTTTACTTGAAGTGTTGTTCATGGCACAACCATAACATTGTCCAAAGAACATTGTAAAGTGTCATAAGACATGCCAAAATGTGACAATTTTTTTATAAAAGCTTATGTTAACTGGAATAACTTATATTTGCCTTTCATGACCAATATATTTATTTGCTTTATGACATAGTGTCGTAAGATATTGACAGTTGTCATAACAGTGCCCCATAACGGAAATAGCATAGTATGTCATGTTTTGGAATGTGTTATGACACTTTAAGATACGCTTATGACACTGTTATGGATGTGTCATGAACAACACATCAAGTAAAGCGTTACTATGGCAGCAAAGACACCATTAACCACAATCCTTCACCACTTGTGTCTCCCACCGATCTATTACTGCCATTTCCAATATTCAACACAGTTCTCTCTTTTGTTGAAAAGGCTACCTACCCCATTTTATAATTTTATTTTGTAATACAAAGATGAATTGTAATTGCAATGTAATGAAACGAATAGTCATAAACATATATTTTAAATGTATTACAACTGATTTTCCTTTTATTTGGTAAATGGAGTCCAACATTTTGTTTGTCAGAGGTTTTCGGGAGAGAGAAAGACCATTTGACACAGTATGCAGGTTTCCATTGACCCAGGTTTATTCTACAAAAGCAATGTCGCAAAAGAAAGTATTGCGACGTGTAACGTAAAAGGCAGATATTGTCCTGACTTTCAAGAATATCTGAAATGCTTCGCCTTGCTTTTCTGGTTGTCAGGCAAGTTTCACCATCCAATTATTTCATATCTACAGGAGTGCAAGTTTCGCCATGCGAATTATTAGAATATGGCAAATATTAGTAAATGATTGCATTCTATCTATGCTGGCTTTTGCGGGCTACCTGAGACATGAAAAAAGTAGGTGGGAGGGCATACAGGCTGTTGCCAATTTATTAATGTGCAATTTGCCTAAATGGGTAATGGAAACACTTCAACCACTACATTTTATTTGACACTGTATGTTTTAGCAGAAAAAATATATTTTTTAGGTGTGACGTCACTACGTCCAGCTGTTTTTATCGACACAAGATAGTTCAATGGAAACGCACCATAGCAGGCAATTGACAAGTTAATGGAAACTGTCAACATTTAGTTTCTTCCATAAAGCTGAATTGATGAATGAATGTTGTGTGGGACACAATATGATCTGTAAGTTTGTGTCAAAAACAATGTTACCAAGTATGACACTTGCAGTATATATGGACACACTACTAGATAGAAGGTATTGAGCAGACCAGAGCACAGAAAGTCTGTTGTGTGTTTCGCTCTCTGTTTTCCATGTCTTGCTGTCCCTGCACTTCCTGTACTGACCTTTATTTAGTCTTCCATGAACCAAAAACCTGTACCCAACTTTTACTTTCCATCTTCAAGGAGGAATATACTATACAATACTCAAAAAAGATAAACGTCTTTGCACATACAATATCTATCTTTTAAATTGAGACGTTAGAATTGTATATACACATACTCTCTAAGCGATGCGCTCTGAATGATTTTCGAAGTTGGGATAGTGTGGTGAAGTCTTGGATGACATAAGCAGGTGGCGTCTCCCTCTGTAAGGCACAGTCAGTGCAGGCAGTGGGGACTCAGCATGGGTCTTGCTTATTAATAATAGAGTTAAATGTGTAGGGCATGGAAAAGGTACAGCACTGTAGTCAAAGCTGAAATAAAAAGCTATATGTCATTTTACATTGTTAATAAACTTTTTTATTTAAACTGACTGGTCTGTTTTTTAGTCTCTGTATTAATTCTCTATTGGCCCTATTCAGACTTGAGAAAAGTTTACCTTTACTTAGATGCAGTCCAGGATCTTAAGATCTTAAACACTTCGCAACATATTGCACGGATTGGAATTTGTAACATATCATACGAATTGCAATAATATTTTTATTTTTTTGCAGGACATAACATATCAAAGAAATGGATGAAGTAGTACACAATTGTGCACAATTTTCGGGGACCTGTTTTGGCTCATGAGCACTACATTTAAAACTACTGGCTGAAATGATACAAAAGCTCTGGAGCATCACTTTAACCCTTTACACCCCTATAGAATTCTAGAATGCTATAGATTACTGAGAGTTTTCAAGATAAAGCTAATTTTGTCACACATTTCAAACAAACAGACATAGCTCAAAAACAAAGAACAAATGACAAATACAAGTTAACTTAGTTTTAAAGAACACAACCTCTTCTTTAATATGACAACTCATTCATGTCAATAGGAAGAACACTCATTTAGTCTTCTATGTAAAGACACTCACTATCAAAAAACTATTAACATTCAACACAACAACAAAACATATTGTAAATTTGACTACATTACTCACTCTAAATGTACCAAGTATAATATATTACACTTATAAATATATATATATATATATTTTAAATGTGACCAGAGGACAATATTCAGAAAGTATTTCAAAACCCACACAAAGTAGGCTATTTGATTCAGTCCACACGCCCTGGTGTCACACTCTTGGCTTCCCACTTCCTGTCACTGTAGCCATCACAAAGTGAATGCACAAGCTGCATTTTGAATGCCTTCAGGGACCAGCGCCTGTGTTTCTGGGAAAGGCCATTTGCAGGGTCCCCACACTGATCTTCTGACGCTGCCTTCAGGGTACCATGCATAGCTATTAAAATGCCACGCAACCGCTTTAAGATCCAAATTCAACAAATGAGACAGACAAATTGCACAAAGTAAGCTGTGTGTTAGAAGGGTGAATGGTTTGACTTGGGGCAGACACACTCCATGGACACGTAGGCTCCACAGGAGGGTGGTGGCACCTTAATTGGGGAGAACGGGCTCGTGGTAATGACTGGAGCGGAATTAGTGGAATGGTATCAAATACATCAAACACATGGTTTCCAGGTGTTTGATGCCATTCAATTATTATGAGCCGTTCTCCCCTCAGCAGCCTCCACTAGTAGGCTCCCCTCTCTGGTGTGCTCTCCCTCTTCCTCTCCCTCTTCCTCCTCCTCTCCATCCTCCTCCTCTTTTTCCTCTCCATGTTCCTCTTCCTCTTCATGTTCCTCTCCCTCCACTCTCCTCTCCCTCCTTTTCACTCTCTTCTTCCTCTCTTCCTCTATTCTCCTCTTCACTCTCCTCTTCCTCTCTCCCTCCACTCTCCTCTCGCTCCACTCCTCCCTCCTCTTCCTCTTCGCGCCACATCTCTGTCCCTCCAATCATCTCTAACTTCTCTTCCTCCCTGCCTTCTGCGTCTGAGCCCTGACTCTCCACATCCCTTCCTTCACTTTCATTGACCTTGGAAAACAGAGGAAAAGAGGGAGAGAGGAACAAATAGAATACAATTATGGTCAGGATCATAATCTCTCTCTCTCTCTCTCTCTTTATCTCTCTCTCTCTCTCTCTTTATCTCTCTCTCTCTCTCGTTCTTCCACTCTTTCTTTCTCTCAGCCATACACATACTCTTTAATAATCACCTCTTAGGGGTTTCCATAAATTGTGTATTACAGTTACAACACGCCTCCCATTACACACACACACACACACACACACACACACACACACACACACACACACACACACACACACACACACACACACACACACACACACACACACACACACACACACACACACACACACACACACACACACACACACACACACACACACACACAGAGAGAGTATACTGTGTCATCATGTGGTACCCCAGGAAGTGTAGCTGCTACTTGTGCAAGAGCTAATGGGGATCCTATATAACCATATACAGCTCTGGAAAAAATTAAGAGACCACTGCAAAATTATCAGTTTCTCTGGTTTTTCTCTGTTTTGGTAAAAAATAACATTTTTGTTTTATTCTATAAACTACTGACATTTCTCCCAAATAAAAATATAGTCATTTAGAGCATTTATTTGCAGAAAATGACAACTGGTCAAAATAACAAAAAAGATGCAGTGTTGTCAGACCTCGAATAATGCAAAGAAAATAAGTTCATGTCCATTTTTAAACAACACAATACAAATGTTTTAACTTAGGAAGAGTTCAGAAATCAATATTTGGTGGAATAACCCTGATTTTCAATCACAGCTTTCATGCGTCTTGGCATGCTCTCCACCATTGATGTTGGGTGACTTTATGCCACTCCTGGCACAAAAATTCAAGCAGCTCGGCTTTGTTTGATGGCTTGTGACCATCCATCTTCCTCTTGATCACATTCCAGAAGTTTTCAATGGAGTTCAGGTCTGGAGATTGTGTTGGCCATGACAGGGTCTTGATCTGGTGGTCCTCCATTTACACCTTGATTGACCTGGCTGTGTGGCATGGCGCATTGTCCTGCTGGAAAAAACAATCCTCAGAGTTGGGGAACAATGTCAGAGCAACCTTGTACGTGGCTTGATTCATGCGTCCTTCACAAAGACAAATCTGCCCGATTCCAGCCTTGCTGAAGCACCCCCAGATCATCACCGATCCTCCACCAAATTTCACAGTGGGTGCGAGACACTGTGGCTTGTAGGCCTCTCCAGGTCTCCGTCTAACCATTTGACAACCAGGTGTTGGGCAAAGCTGAAAATTGGACGCTATAGTAATTTAAAGAACGGACGTTGACGGCCGCTATGGGTTCTAAAGGGGCACATGTTAAGTTTACTTATCCTAAGTCTAAATTGGGCCTTATAAGAAGAAACAATGATGTGCCTCACATTTCTGAAACCATATTTTTGTAGACAGCATTCCTTATATTACAATTATCAACTGGCTCAAATCAATTGAATTTCTAGAAGTTGTCGGGCACATTTGAGCGAAGTTGCAGTCAAGTTCCATGTCTCAGTGGCATGCTTTAAGATCATTGTATTGTTTCCCTGTTGCCTACATCATTGTCCCAATGACTGTGTGCACTGTCCCATGCACCAATTCCCAAATAGTCCAGAAGCCCAGATTCCTGTAAATTAGTGTTCTATCCACTGGGTGGAGACAGGCTCATACAGTTACGTCTCATCCATGTCATAGGCTCAGTTTAGATTTAGCCAACAGATGTGAAGATCCAATGTAATGTCATGTTAACATCTAGAGATTATCAATTTGAATACAAATTCAATGAATGTTATGAGAAATCCTCAGAATCATACTGTGCTAATCCAAATGATCAGAACCAATGTATTGCCTTCCGTCAATGATATAAGAAGTAATGAGAAGACAACTTGTTTGGGAAAAATCCCACAAGGGCATCTCAGGACAAGGGTTCTTACTCTGGTACACTTGAAACAAAATTTTTTGGTATCACTCTTTCACATGTGTTGGACAGATGATGCAAGCCGCACACACACATGCACACACACGTACACACGCATGTACACACGCACGCATTCACACACACCCACACACACACACATGCATGCATGTACATAGGAAAGGTGTGCATAAGAAAGGCGTAATTTCCTAAATCGGAATTGGGCCCAATAACAATTGTGTGTGTGTGTGTGTGTGCATTCCTGCAGGTATGTGTGCATGTGAGCAGACAGTGTTTGTTAACACACTGGGTAAACATTGTGGGATTGATTGTAATTCCAGCCTTAATCTCTTTGATAATAACCTAATAGTTGGATATTTACTTTGTAAATCATCCCAAGCGTGTGTGGCAGCAGTCAATCTCTGATACAGTGAGGGAAAAAAGTATTTGATCCCCTGCTGATTTTGTACGTTTGCCCACTGACAAAGAAATGATCAGTCTATAATTTTAATGGTAGGTTTATTTGAACAGTGAGAGACAGAATAACAAAAAAATTTATGAATTTATTTGCATTTTAATGAGGGAAATAAGTATTTGACCCCTCTGCAAAACATGACTTAGTACTTGGTGGCAAAACCCTTGTTGGCAATCACAGAGGTCAGACGTTTCTTGTAGTTTGCCACCAGGTTTGCACACATCTCAGGAGGGATTTTCTCCCACTCCTCTTTGCAGATCTTCTCCAAGTCATAAATGTTTCGAGGCTGACGTTTGGCAACTCGAACCTTCAGCTCCCTCCACAGATTTTCTATGGGATTAAGGTATGGAGACTGGCTAGGCCACTCCAGGACCTTAATGTGCTTCTTCTTGAGCCACTCCTTTGTTGCCTTGGCCGTGTGTTTTGGGTCATTGTCATGCTGGAATACCCATCCACAACCCATTTTCAATGCCCTGGCTGAGGGAAGGAGGTTCTCACTCAAGATTTGACGGTACATGGCCCCGTCCATCGTCCATTTGATGCGGTGAAGTTGTCCTGTGCCCTTAGCAGAAAAACACCCCCAAAGCATAATGTTTCCACCTCCATGTTTGACGGTGGGGATGGTGTTCTTGGGGTCATAGGCAGCATTCCTCCTCCTCCAAACACGGCGAGTTGAGTTGATGCCAAAGAGCTCCATTTTGGTCTCATCTGACCACAACACTTTCACCCAGTTCTCCTCTGAATCATTCAAATGTTCGTTGGCAAACTTCAGACGGGCCTGTAAATGTGCTGTCTTGAGCAGGGGGACCTTGCGGGCGCTGCAGGATTTCAGTCCTTCACGGCGTAGTGTGTTACCAATTGTTTTCTTGGTGACTATGGTCCCAGCTGCCTTGAGATCATTGACAAGATCCTCCCGTGTAGTTCTGGGCTGATTCCTCACCGTTCTCATGATTATTGCAACTCCACGAGGTGAGATCTTGCATGGAGCCCCAGGCCGAGGGAGATTGACAGTTATTTTGTGTTTCCTCCATTTGCGAATAATCGCACCAACTGTTGTCACCTTCTCACCAAGCTGCTTGGCGATGGTCTTGTAGCCCATTCCAGCCTTGTGTAGGTCTACAATCTTGTCCCTGACATCCTTGGAGAGCTCTTTGGTCTTGGCCATGGTGGAGAGTTTTGAATCTGATTGATTGATTGCTTCTGTGGACAGATGTATTTTATACAGGTAACAAACTGAGATTAGGAGCACTCCCTTTAAGTAGGGGCTCCTAATCTCAGCTCGTTACCTGTATAAAAGAAACCTGGGAGCCAGAAATCTTTCTGATTGAGAGGGGGTCAAATGCTTATTTCCCTAATTATAATGAAAATCAATTTATAACATTTTTGACATGCGTTTTTCTGGATTTTGTTGTTGTTATTCTGTCTCTCACTGTTCAAATAAACCTACCATTAAAATTATAGACTCATCATTTCTTTGTCAGTGGGCAAACTTACAAAATCAGCAGGGGATCAAATACTTTTTTCCCTCACAGTACATCTGTGTCTGTGTGCCGCTGAACGTAATGGAGAGTTGTTTTGCAGCCAGTAATGGAGGTTAGAGTGTAATGGTAGTGTGTTCTGTAGCTTGTGTGCACACACATGCATGCATTCGCACGTGCGCGCGCACGTTTTAGTGCATCCGTCACACTCTGACCACTCGCCGTAGGATCCCCACTGACAATGCACTGGCTCCACACAATTACTGGGTGAGATCATCCCAAAGAAGAGCCATGGCAGACAGATCAGAGAGACTGACAGACGATCCTAAGGAGAGGAGAGGAATGCTGCAATTAAATGTTGTTTGTATTTTACAACAGCCTGAGCCTAAATCCCTAACGACTACACAGCAATATTGTTTTTACCTGCTTAGAAATCAACTGAGTATATTAAAAGGAGTAAATAGTGTATCAATGTGAATCATCTTACCTTCATGTTGAGAGTTTGCATGAGCTTTCTGTGGCTGTGGACATTCCAGAGTATTATATTTCTCTCTCTCTCTCTCTCTCTCTCTCTCTCTCTCTCTCTGTCTCTCTGTCTCTCTCTCACACACACACACACACACACACACACACACACACACACACACACACACACACACACACACACACACACACACACACACACACACACACACACACACACTCTCTCTCTCTCTCTCTCTCTCTCTCTCTCTCTCTCTCTCTCTCTCTCTCTCTCTCTCTCTCTCACACACACACACACTCTCTCACACACACATACACACATGCCTGGCCTGCCTTTCACAGAGCTAACAGGCAGCTAGCCAAGAGCAGGGAGGGAGTGTCAATCATGATGTTATTCTTGGCAGATTAAGGGGTGTCTGGGTAATTTGGAACAGAGCAAAATGTACAGAACATCCCCTACTAAACCAACAGCATGTAGAGAGATGTGGACAGTATGTGGTGCTATTCTATGACAAGGTTGTTTTTGTAATGCTATGTTTACCTAAGATACCTTTCTGCCTGCTGTGACTTGTCAATCTTTTGAATGGTTCAAGCAAACTATTTATGCATTGTATGGAACTCTAAATTGGATAAGGCAAGAAATGCAAATATTTCAAATTTGACACATGGGTCAGGTAGAATTAGCTCTTACTCTACTGTTGTGACTTGTTTTTGTTTATTGGAACAAAAATAAGCATTATCAATCAAGTCTAATGGGTGGTTTATATACTTTAATGGCTTTAATGTCTTCAAAGCAATGCATTTGAAGAGTGATATAAAAAAACACAGAGATAAGACGAAATGACTGAATGAGGGTATTTTCTGTCATTATATCACAGACATGGTGAGTCGGAGGAGAGGACACTATTCTCTTGTATCCTTAAGCGCTACAAGGTAGTATGCTGACAACTGACACCTTTTCTCCTTTACACCTCCTCAGTCCTGCCTCGCACTCGCTCAGTGTCTGGGTAGCACTGTCAGCATCGTCCCCAATACGAACACAGACACTCAACCCTGGATCTGAGCACTCAGCCAAGTCCTTACAGCGACACAGGTTTGTTTGTCCTGTTAGAAGGAGACAAGGAGAATGGTCTTGAGAACTGGTGCAGTTTGCACACACACATGGGAACACGCATGCACACACACATACACACTCACACATACATGTGCACGCACACACACACATACACGCTCACATACATACACACACGCACACACACACACCGTGCAAGGGCATAGATATTCATATTACAGCGTTTACTTGTCTGTGTAACAATTTTTTAAAATACAACTTCAATTCAAGTTAAACCAGAGTCGTACCGTCACAAGTCTCCCACAACTGGCAGTTGGTGCAGGGTGAAGTTGTATTGGTTGGCCACTCGCAGGCGCTGTCCTCTGTCAGGTTGTAGCTCCTTCCCAGACAATGCATGGTGTGCATCTTGCACACGCTCAGTCTGTTTGTCCGACCCCTCTCAAGATTGGTGGCACACACCTCTAGAGATGACCTGAACAAAAGAGCAACATAGTTAGCGTTGGGTGAAACCCTGAAATCGCTGATGTGTGGTCAGTTTTATGTTTCCTCTCCTAATGGTCAAGATTTTAGATATGTGCCTATGGTCAAATTCGAGAAGTGATCATAGTTAAAGCATAGAGCATATTTAGGGTATGTAGAATATGCAGTCAAAAGGAGCCACTTCTCACATTGATTAAAGGGAGCTTAATTCCTGTATATCTGCAAGTAGTTAGACTAGTTAAAGTTACATAATAGACAAAGGTTGGTAAAACTTACGTGCACTCATAAGGCAATTTGCATATACATTTGTCTTTGGCAAGTTTCTCCCATGGTTTGCATTGCACTGCTGGGCCATCAACGTGATCAACCTTTTTTGATGCTGGATTCATAAAGGAAAAAAAATACATTATTTCATTTGCATTATCCGAGGGTAGAGAATACCATATGTTGAACCAATTATAATATAACATTCAAATAAACTGACAAATAGTAACACATTTCAACATAGGTTGATATCTGGAAGGAGTTCAAAGTTGCAGAAATGATATATCAACCTACGTTGGCTACATGTGATGGTGTTGGGGTCTGGTGTCCAGTGCAGACTGGAGTCACAGATGATCTCTTTGTCTCCCACTATGTGTCTCCCCTCAGGGCAGGACAGTGGGATCCTTTCCCCTATGTCATAGGTGGCCTGCCAGTGAGAGCCTGTGACATCATTTAGAAGGGACGGGACATGGCACCTGGAGCCTGGAAAAAGGTGAGGGAAATTATCATAATGATCCTGAGTGGCGCAGTGGTCTAAGGCACTGCATCGCAGTGCTAACTGTGCCACTAGATCCTGGTTCGAATCCAGGCTCTGTCGCAGCCGGCCGCGACCGGGAGACTCATGGGCGGCGCACAATTGGCCCAGCGTCGTCCAGGGTAGGGGAGGGAATGGCCGGCAGCGATGTAGCTCAGTTGATAGAGCATGGCGTTTGCAACGCCAGGGTTGTGGGTTCGATTCCCACGGGGGGCCAGTATAAAAAAAATATGTATTCACTAACTGTAAGTCGCTCTGGATAAGAGCGTCTGCTAAATGACTAAAATGTAATGTGTGTGTATGTGTGTTCCAGGGAAGGATTCCTGTGTGTATGCGTGCAATAACAACAATACAATACAATATCAAATGTGACTGGGGCAACCAGTGGAGCTTTTTCACCCATTGCGGATTCCAGTTTTAATCTCCTGACCAATCAAAATGGCGCAAATGCAGAGGCTGTTTTCACTGAAGCGTTACTTACTCTTGCACTCTTTGTAAGGCGTGCTCCATGTCTGAGCACCAGTGCACTCTGCGATCCTTATTCCAATCAGATGGTAGCCCTCAATGCAGGTGTATTCAATCTCACTGCCCACCAGATACACATCTTTTGGATCCTGAGTTTAACAGCACAAATGATGGTCAAACACAATCCAACCTATCCAGATGATGATATCTACAAATGGAGGAACTGCATTATAATATGGAGGTTGAAATGGCTACAATAGAGTAGGACCATGTTCAGGCTTTGGAGCCAGCCTTGTGCAAAGACATTGTGATTAGTTGAATCACTGAATCAGTTCTGTTAGTGCAAGGTTAGAGCAAAAGCCTGTATGCCCTGTATCTCTCCAGCAGCAGGACTGAAGGAAACAGATAGTCTAGTGGTTATCTGTCCATCCATTCTTACCAGGACATAGCCATTAGGGAGAGGAGGTGGGCTCCTACAGGTCTCCTTAGGTGGGAGGGTCAGGTCAAAGCACTGAGGCTCCATGGTCCTGGAATTAAACACAAACAAACACAAAACAGACATTCAGCAAGGTCAGTAACAGTAGGATAATATGAAGGCTGAAATTATAGAAGACAGTAATGTGTTGCTCATGCGTGGCTTTTTCAACACTGTCTTTGTTAGTGTTCGCCTGATAAGCACTTTGGCCTGCAAAAGTATGCCATGCCATGTCATGTATTTGCTGTGTAGTGTTCATGTATAAAGTCTTATCACTAAGTCGATTGAGATGCAGCAGTAGTTCTGACTGGAGGTATTGCAGGTCTTGGTGGTCATCGCAGCCCGCCGTCTCCCTGGCCTCTCCGTTGCAGTGATGGCCGCCTCTCTGAGGGACGGGGTTACTGCATGCACGTGTTCGTGACCTCTGACTTCCGGAGCAGGAAGTCCAGCCAGACCAGCAAGACCAGCTGCCATGGATCACCCCTTAGAGAGAGAGGGAGGGAGGGAGGGGGACAGAGAGAGTGGTGGAATGTAGAGTTGTGGTGAAAGAAAGGAAGGATGGAGAGAGAGGTTATGGATCCATATGTAATCTGTATGTGAATGTAGAGTATGCCTGCAAGCACCCAAGCAAACTTCAAGTTTGCGAGAAATTAATACACAAATGTCATCATCCGGAGTATCCACGCGACGTGTCAAATGTCACCTACCCTCCTGCCCTTCCACCTCCTTCCCCTTCTCACAGGCCGGTCCGTCTGTCCCAGGTTTACAGATGCATCTACACTCATCCCCATCCATTACCACCAGGCCGTTGTTCCTGCAGGGCTGGCAGCGGCAGGGGTTTCTCTCATTCAGGTACTGCTCTATGGCCCGCTTCAGATGGAGCCTCTTCACCCCAGCACACTGCACCTCCTTCACCAGCTCATACAGAGGTCTCATCTGGAACCATTCACACCAAACACAGGGAGGAACCAACATAGCAAGCGGTTTCCCAAGACTAAGGGATGAATTATTGTTTCTAAACCTGTAACGTGACTCTGCAGTCATTTCTATTTAATTTAGCATTCACTTACTTAACTTCTTTGCTTTACCTTATATCTGTTTTGCCGTCAACCAATGACACCAGGTCAGATATTGTTTTCATCCACCAATAATCTTTCTCCTGTAGCTCTCTCACCTTTCGTTTGACGACTGTAGGGAAGGTCCGCACAGACTCCGCCCAGTTCTTGTACATTTCCCAGTTTTTACCTGGAGTGTTGAGGTCCATAGCCTTGAGAGCTGAGATGTGTGCAGTGGCCCCTCCCTCCACATCCACCTTCATTACTGTGTCAGACCTACTGATGGCTATTAAAGCAATAAAGGTATCAGTGATTAGAGTGATCAGGATTTCATTACAGAATATAGCTGCAGCTTATACAGTTACATTACATGATGAGCTACCACAGGGGCTTCTGTATACTGAATATATAAAGTATATTTACTGTAAATATCAATAAATACTGTTTATTCATTTGATTCCATTGAGTCTTGAGCCTTCAGAATTACAGTAAGAGATCACTTGATAGCCATATGACATTGTAAAATGTCACATCTTACATTGTACATCGTCACATTTTTGGTTTTACATTGTTGCTTAAATAAACTTACATGGTGGGTTGGGTAGTGTTAATTCCCTTCCATCCTTTTCACAGTTCTCTGTTGTCCATGAAATGAATAGAATCCAGTGTTTTGTCTTGGTACACTCGTTATACTGCCACATGACCTTGGCTGCAGATGCAGATGGAAGAGAGTAACAGAACAATCCTCAATAGTGCTCTCTCAACCACAAACCAAACTCTTCAATCAACACTCGTTTGGCCAAGCACACTGTAACCTTCACCATTACTTTCGTGTCCAAGCAAAAGTTGGAACCAAACTATACTGTATAAAAGTTGGTTCCAAAGCTCTGACGGCTTAACTGAACCATTATGATTTACTTTGTTCAAAGTATTCTTCGCCATCTGTTGCCAGCATCATGCTCCAACCAATTGGGCCATTGGACCCAGCAGTGTAACCAACAGAGTTGATGTGTTCAAGCTATTGCACTGTTACTCCCACTACTGTTGTCACAATAATGATATGCCTGCAGTGCCGCCATTAGGACAGCCTCAGTCTCAGCTGGAGCCTCAGTCTCAGCCTCAATTGTCTCACCCATCTGTTCGGCTGTTTCCTGGTCGATGCTGAGTAAGGAGTGGAAGTGTCCGCCCAGGGTCCCCTCAGACAGGTAGTGGGTTCCAAACCTCTTCAACACTGTCCTATAGGTAGCGTAGTCATATACATTGGGGAGCGTGACCAGAACCTTCCAGAACTCCTCAGACAGAGGGAGGTATCCTCGGGCATTGTTCTGGAACTGAGCCACCTCCACGTCGTTCTTTACCACCAACAGGCGGTTACTCTACGCAGCAAAAACAAACCAAAACAGACAATCTCACAATACCTTAATCACAGTTTTGGAAAATATTTGTTTTAGGTAGATGTAAATTTGATTAAATAATGAGTCAATCATTCTAAACTCTGGAAGACAATGAACATAGTGGATGTGAAATAAAATGTAGTCATCCTCACACGTGAACTGCTAAGGCAAAGGTCAGGTGTCTGTTGAAAATGCATCTCTTAAGCTCAGCATATCTCCTAATAAAACTAAGATTTATAGAAGTCATTTCATCGTACAAATCCAACAGACCCGTGTTTTTTTCTCAGTCTGATGGAAGTCAAAGTTGTTGAATCCTGACGTTGTACCCGTCACTGTCTCCCTCTTGACTATGTCCTTGGCGTAGGACCAGGAGCTGGTGTAGAACTCATCACTGAAATCATTCTGAACTTTGACCTGTACAGATAGGAATCATATACAGATGTAGGATCTTAATTTGATCACCCTGTTTCACCTGTACAGATCCAATTTATATTCTTACATATATTCATTTCTATGTGCTCTCTTTATAAATGTTTATTTTCACAAGTATGTGAACTTAACTGTGGGACTTTTTACCTCAAAGTTGTACCTCAGAGTGCTCTGGGGCAGTCTGTAGAGGACCTTGTTGTCCCCACTGAAGACAGTCCTGCACTGGCCTCCATAGCTCTTAGTGTTGATCACACTTCCTCTCTGTTTTCCTGTCACTGCATCAAACCTGGAAATTCAAGAAGGCAACGCACATCACCACAGATGCCCAGGATTGTGTGTGTGTGTGCGTGAGAGAGAGAATGAGAGAGAGAGAGAGAGAGAGAGAGAGAGAGAGAGAGAGAGAGAGAGAGAGAGAGAGAGAGAGAGAGAGAGAGAGAGAGAGAGAGAGAGGGAGAGAGAGAGAGAGAGAGAGAGAGAGAGAGAGAGAGAGAGAGAGAGAGAGGGAGGGAGGGAGAGCGGGAGAGGGGGAGGGGAGGAGGGAGAGAAAGATAGATGGGCTCTTACCCCAGTCCTAGTTGCTCAACATTGGGTGGGGGTTTGTCATTGTTACACACAGGGAATGTCTTGTCTGGGCCACACTTCAGTTCATCCTGGTTGTCTTCCTCACAGTCCTGATCTCCATTACACACCATAGACTGACTGATACACTTCCCTGTAGCACACAGGAAACACACACGTGCACGCACGTTAGTACTCCATGTTCTGTGCTCAACGTTTTTCTTACTGACTATATTTTACATTTTGTTGTAAAACGTACTGAGGATTTTAAATGCATTGTTAATAAAGTTTGATTCAATTACCTGAGCGGCAGCGGAACCTCCCTCCACAGCCCTCCTTCAGGGGGCAGCCTCGAGCAGTCTCACAGGGCTGGGTCTGAGTGGCCCCTCCACTGCATGGGTTCCCCCCAAACTGGGCATACACCACCATGGCACGGGTCCTAGACTGAAACATACCAATATACCCCAACATTGGCTAAGTTCAATAAAGGGAAATACACTGTATGTTACCTGGTTGCCATTCATGAACAGTGGTGTAAAGTACTTAAGTAAAAATACTTTAAAGTACTACTTAAGTAGTTTTTTGGGGGTATCTGTACTTCACTTTCCTATTTTTATTTTTGCCAACTTTTACTTTTACTTCACTACATTCCTAAAGAATAGAATGTACTTTTTACTCCATACATTTTCCCTGACACCCAAAAGTACACGTTACATTTTGACAGGAAAATGGTCCACACACTTATCAAGAGAACATCCCTGGTCATCCCTACTGCCTCTGATCTGGCGGACTCACTAAACACAAATGCTTCGTTTGTAAATTATGTCTGAGTGTTGGAGTGTGCCCATGGCTATCCGTCAATAAAAAAAGACTAGAAAATTGTGCCGTCTGGTTTGCGTAATATAAGGAATTTGAAATGGTTTATACTTTTACTTTTACTTTTGATAGTCAAGTACATTTTAGTAATTCCATTTACTTTTGATACTTAAGTATATTTAAAACCAAATACTTTTAGATGTTTACTCAAGTAGTATTTTACTGGGTGACTTTCACTTTTACTTGAGTCATTTTCTATTAAGGTATCTTTACTTTTACTCAAGTATGACAATTGAGTACTTTTTCCACCACTGTTCATGAATAAAGTCCAGTGGAACTCACAGGCATGACTTCGGATAATTGGTTTGGTTCCTGACCTGTGTTTTAGTGCAGCCGTCACACTCTGACCACTCGCCGTAGGATCCCCACTGACAATGCACTGGCTCCACACAATTACTGGGTGAGATCATCCCAAAGAAGAGCCATGGCAGACAGATCAGAGAGACTGACAGACGATCCTAAGGAGAGGAGAGGAATGCTGCAATTAAATGTTGTTTGTATTTTACAACAGCCTGAGCCTAAATCCCTAACGACTACACAGCAATATTGTTTTTACCTGCTTAGAAATCAACGGAGTATATTAAAAGGAATAAATAGTGTATCAATGTGAATCATCTTACCTTCATGTTGAGAGTTTGCATGAGCTTTCTGTGGCTGTGGACATTCCAGAGTATTATATTTCTCTCTCTCTCTCTCTCTCTCTCTCTCTCTCTCTCTCTCTCTCTCTCTCTCTCTCTCTCTCTCTCTCTCTCTCTCTCTCTCTCTCTCTCTCTCTCTCTCTCTCTCTCTCTCTCTCCCACACACACACACACACACACACACACACACACACACACACACACACAAAGATAAATATATGACCCCTTCCCGCTAAGGAAGAGATTCTTGTAAGGAACTTTATTTTCTCAGTTCCAAGGAACTAGGATGTTTATTTTCAATGTGTGGGACAAAGAGAGAGAGAGAGATTCCTGTGGAGAAGGATAACATACAGTATTGCAGCACAGTTTTTCTGCCAAAACCTCTCTCTTTGTGACCCCAGGATAATAAAACTATAATTCTAAAACAGAAACAATCTAAAGTGGTTTCCTCTTCTGCTCCTTATCTGCACTGATCTGAAAATAGAGAATTTGGTTAAGCAATATGGAGGATATCAAGTAGGTAGTTCACCTTCCCAGTTCTCATTTGTCAGTGCAGACAAGGGAAAGAACACAGAGAGAGGAATCAGTTTTAGACTATTAATCGACAATAGTCCAAGTGTATGTGCCTGGCTCCATACATTTGCTGCCTGAGATAAGACATAGAATCTAAGAAACACTGGAGGGCAACAGAGAGCTGTTTCACCCTCGCATGTCTGGCACTGCTGGCATCTCCATCAATTACAGTGTGCTGGGTCAAATATGTATGTGACAAAGTTGCGTTTTCTGGTTTGAATTGTGCTGTTGTTGTTGACGCCTGTAAGAAGGAAGTTGTCCTGCTGTGTATGATGATGTCATATTGTTGAATCTACCTTTAAATATACAGAGTTTTCTTGTGACAAGGTTCGACCACTGTGGATCTTTAACTCCAAGCTACAGACATAGACGCACACACACACGCACACACACACACACACACAGACACACATATGCATGCATAACAGTGTTTGCCAAGTCCTACACTCTAAACTGATAATTACTCATGGATTGAAGAATTACACTCCTTGTATAGTTTTGATAAAAGCCTCCACAGAGAAACCCAGGATGGATCCTCTGCTGTGTTATGGAGGGAGCGTACTGGAATGTGCAAGTGTGCGGAAACTTCATCCACTTATAATTGTGGACATAGATCAGCTGTCAGTGTGTCCCTGAAGGAGGAGGGAGCTGGCAAGTTTGTATGCATATCTATCCCCTGCAGGCTGCCAGTATAATGGTTGCTCTGAATAAGAAGGTGGAAACTCTCTAACCCTCTACTGGAATATGCATCTCATATTTGACTAGGGATGTGAATGTATCCCCTTTGGATAACCATCAGTCTGTCTGGCTGGCAGTCTGTCTGTCTGTCTGTCTGTCTGTCTGTCTGTCTGTCTGTCCATGTGGCAGTCTGTCTTCCTTCCTGCCTGCCTGTCTTTCAGTCTGTCTGTCTGTCTGTCTGTCTGTCTGTCTGTCTGTCTGTCTGTCTGTCATACACTGTAACTGGTTCAGGGTTATGGCTAGGTTAGGGTTAGGGTTGTGGCTAGGGTTAGGGGTTAAGGTTAGGGCTAGGGTTAGGGTTATGGCTAGGGTTAGGGTTGAGCTGGGAAGTGGATATGAAGCTAGGGTTATGGCTAGGCTTTGGGTTGAGCTGGGGAGTGGACATGAAGTTGTTAGGGTTAGCCATAGAGATAGAGGACTCATCTTTATATCTGTGCCATTATAGCATCTGTGACAGCATGGGCAGTGTCTTTGAGGCTACAAACCATAGGAATCTCCACCCAGTTGACTACTTTGACTGCTTTAAAATGGCGGAAGCATGTTGGAAGCCCTCAATGGAGCTGACCATGCTAAAACTGCCTTTTGGCCACTAGAGACCTCTATCATTCTCTATGGGGTTAGCCTAAAAAACGAATTCTAACCCTCTGAATTCCCAATTTCACCCTGAATGTAGACTTATGTGTAGCGTGTGATGTGACTCAGCTACAGTGCCTTCAGAAAGTATTCATACCCCTTGACTTATTCCAATTTTTGTTGCGTTACAGCCTGAATTAAAAATGGATAAAATAAAATAAATACCCATCTACACACAGTACCCCATAACGACAAAGTTAAAACATGTTTTTATATACAGAAATATCTCATTTCCGTAAGTATTCACACCCCTTTGCTATGAGACTCCAAATTGTGCACAGGTGCATCCAATTTCCTTTGATCATCCTTAAGACGTCATTACAACTTGAGTCCAACTGTGGCCAATTCAATTGTTTGGACATAATTTAGAACGGAACACACCTGTCTATATAAGGTCCCACAGCTGACAGTGCATGTCAGAGCAGAAATTATACCATGAAGTCCAAGGAACTGTCCGTAGATTGCCGAGATAGAATTGTGATGAGGTATATGTGGTATCTGGGGAAGGGTATACAACTATTTCTAGACTGTTGAAAGTTTCCAAGAGCACAATGGTCTCCATCATTGGGAAACTGAAAAAATATGGAACTAGTCAGACTAGTCAGAGCTGGCAATCTGACCAAACTGAGCAACCGGGTGAGAAGGACCTTAGTCAGGAAGGTGAACACAAACCCAATGACCACTCTGACAGAACTACAGAGTTCCTTGGCTGAGATGGGAGAACCTGCCAGAAGGAGAACAGTCTCTACTGCACCAATCTGGGCTTTATGGGAGAGTGGCCAGACTGAAGCCACTCCTGAGAAAAATGCACATGACAGAACACCTGGAGTTTGCAAAAAGGCACATAAAATAATCTGAGAGCATAAGGCAAAAGATTTTGTGGTCTGATGAGACAAAAATGTAACTCTTTGGTCTGAACCAGGCACAGCTCATCACACTTCTAACACCATCCCTATCGTGAAGCATGGTGGTGGCAGCATCATGCTATGGGGATGCTTTTCAGCGGCAGGAACTGGGACACTAGTAAGGATAGGGGGAACAATGAATGGCGCCAAATACAGGCAAATTCTTGATGAGAACCTACTTTAGAGTGCAAAGTACCTTAGATTTACAGTACCAGTCAAAAGTTTGGACACACCTACTCATTCCATGGTTTTTCTTTATTTTACTATTTTCTACATTGTAGAATAATAGTGAAGACATCAAAATTATGAAATAACACAAGGAAGCTCAGGAAAAAAATTAATAAATAATAATAATAATAATAATAATATATATATATATATATACACACACACACACATATTTAACCCCTTTTTTGGGTAGGCACAAAATTACCTTCCTGCTTCAATTCAGTGGCTGGGCCAACTCAAGGACATTCTGAGACTTTCATCTGAAGGTAACGGTATCGGTTTCCTTCAGATGAGTCCCGTGACACTAGAGGGGGTCGTAGAGCAAAACGGTAGGTCAAACCGTTCGGACGCAACACACACGTTTTCATGAGAAGACAGATTTTCGGGATGTCTTATGATCTGACAAACACAGCTCTAGCTCTGTCACCTTTCACTGCAGATGCGGAAATGCGATATCAGCGGATGCATCCAATATTTCTAGCTTAAACTGATATATTTTGATGTTTTTTTTTGTATTGTTACTTAGATTGATGCACCGGTGTGTCAATCGACTCTAGGGGGTTAACCTGGTTCTCTCATCCCCCCTCTTCTAACAAAATCTCCGCCCAACACATTCTCTTTTCCTTCATCCCCTGCCACAATCACCCTCTCACTCACTCACTTATTTTAACACCTCGGCTCATGCATCCACCCCTAAGGCAGGATCTCCTGCCTCCACTGGAGAAAATAACATGGATTACCTGGAGAGGTTGGATTAACGTAGGCATCTGACTGAAACCTAACATCCATTTTAATATCGCCCACACATCCTCCAGTGAGGGTTAGATACTGTATATCTGCACCAAAAGACACAGATGAGCATGTGACAGTTTTGTTCAAGGTTGAAGTGTTACAGTACAGGAGAGGTGAATTTACTTTGTGAACTGAAACGCCCTTGTTTCCTTTAACAGTATGGCTGCAGACAAGTGGAAGGAAGGGATTGGTCCTCACTGTGTTGCATTCAGCTGTCCTGTAAGTTCCTGGTAGCCTAGCATAACCCACCACAGCTTCATTACTGAGCACATGCTTTACTGAAAGGGCTACATTTAGAGCGATTTAGAAACACACATGCGCACGGACAAACGTACATGTACACACACACAAAAACAACCAGGGCCAGTGCATCAGTAAACAGTCAGGACTCTTTCTTGTCTGCTTGGAGTTCATATTCATAAGTGGTTGATAAACACACCTGGCTGCCGATTGGTACGGCGGGGTGGAGATTAGAGGGAACACACCACAACAACAAAGTCACAGCATGTGCCTCTCCTGGTCACCCTGGTAACCAGCTAGGATGGTTCCTGGAGGCTCTTTTGAGTAGGTAGAAAGTCAAGGCAAATCTGGAGATATGCTTCCGATGTGAACAATTTAATTGTAAGCAGTCGGAGTCAGTCACTCAGCTCAGAAGTCCCTTTTATCTTTCCCTCCCATGTGAAATAATAATAATAGGATCACAGAGAGTCACAGACATATTGTACAGGCATAGAAGCTTTATTTGATTAGACATCTTCCGTTTAATTGCAACACACAAGGTTTGGTCTTTACAACAATTTTACAGCAATGGACTCATCATCACACCACATATAGACATAGAGGAACTGAAAGGTAAGGACTACAATATGGATGAAGTAGGGTAAAATTATGTCAACATTAGATGACTTATAAATCATAAATCTTTACAAGTAAACACATGTATGTAGGTGTCTTCTTACACTGTGTGTTGCTCTAGTTTATTCGATAGGTATATTACCGTCTCAGAGTTGAAGCAAAACATTGGACTAAATATAATTGTTTTAGTTATTGAATATCATAACTCTTATCATGTTTGCAGTGTACACATTTTGGTGATAAGTTGTAAAGGTCTTGAGGATTTTCTTACTTGAGATGAACACAAACAACTCAAGTAGTTATAGTCAGGTTAGGATAGCATCCAAAATTAATTAATCCACTAAGTGACAAGCAATATATTTACAAATATATTTTGATTCCTGCACATAGTTAATTAGTTACAAAAAATATATTTTTGAAGTGTATTTGACTGTCAGAGATATGGACAAAACTTGTATTGAGTTATTACAACTGAGATATTTCTGTAGAAGCCTTTCTTGTGGATAATTCTTGGCATTCATTTTCATTAACAATGATATGGCGGTAAATCCATTACACTTTATATACACACTTTCACAAGATATGACTTAATCTTAGAATATATTTTATAAGGATGAAGTCATTGACACATACAAATCGTATGAACATTTTCACACCTCTGACCTATACACACAAAACACACAAACACTAAATTAAATCCTTACTCTCTGTCTCTCTTTCTCTCTTGGTGTGTCTCTCACCCTCTCTGTCTGTCTGTCACTCTTACGTAAAAACACACACACACACACACACACACACACACACACACACACAAACTGAAAAAAGTTGGAAATGGCACATTTACGTACAAGACACACATTCACATATTCAAAATGTAACAGTTCCTTCTTTTTTGGTTCACAATAATCATATTAGTTTACATAACAATTTTCCTCAGAATACATTCTCTGTAAAAGATGCAACAATAATCGTAACATTTTTGGGGGAGAGAAATGAGGCAAAGCTTTTGATATATATGCGAAGTTCTTGCATAATTTGCAAAACACATTTTAGCAAAATAAATCTGATACGCGTTTTATTATTGTATTCTTCACTACGCCGCAAGTGCCACTTCGTAGCTGAGCATTTACAGTTTGTCCTAAATAGGTGCAGAGCAAAGCAAGGTAAACATCTTTCTACTAGATTGAATGCAAAAAAGCAAGCAAACACATGGGTAAAAGTAAAGCAACAGATAGCTATTCTATTCTATACAAGTAAATGAGCTTGTATAGAATAGAGGATGAGATGAGCTCAGTCTACAGATCTACCAAAACAGAAGAAAAGTGCAATGAAAAAAAAAAAAGAACTAATGTGGTGAATATTTCAGTACAACAGTGTTTCCCAACCCTGGTCCTCGAGTACCCCCAACAGTACACAGTTTGTTGTAGCCCTTGACAAACACACCTCATTCAACTCATTGAGGACTTGATGATTAGTTGACAAGTTGAATCAGGTGTGCTTATCCAGGGTTACAATTCAAATGTGTACTGTTGGGTGTACTTGAGGACCAGGGTTGGGAAACACTGATCTACAATACCCTACAGAGGGCACTCGAGAGAGGCAATCAATCAAAAGACACACAAATATCAATCTGTCTGGCAATCTGTCACATTGGGAAAGTGCTGTTACAGGTGGTCTAGGAGCTAAATCAATGTACTGCAGGGAGAAGTTATCAATATACGCATTATGGTGACAGGACTGATACAGAGACAAAATTGTCAAGACATTTTGAAAGAGATCAAAAAACTATAATAATAACTATTGGGGAAGCTCTATCAGTCAACCAATCCATCCATCCATTGTAAAGTAAGTTCTACAGCTATGTGTGAGTAGTTGACATGCTAATCAGGTTGACGACAATCAGATGTATTACCGGCACTAATGAAAATGAGTTTTGATGTAGGTTAGCCATCACTGTCACTAAAATACGAAGAACATTTATGTCTGTAGAATATGCTAATAAGCTAGCCTAAGCCTCACAAGAAATGGAAATGCCAGAAACACGAGCTTGTGTGATTGGAGGATAGAAGCAGTTATCGTTACAGAAGATGTGAAGCGAAGCCAAGCCAAGCGTCGTTAAAAAACAATTGCCCTTTTGACCCCCAAAACAGATAAAACCAAACATTTCTCACTCACTTTCGGCGCTCTAACCGAGCACCAAAGTCCATTCTCCCTTTCTCCTCCTCTCTTAACATCCCCTTCTTCCCTCTCTCTCTCTCCCTCCCTCTCTCCCTTCCTCTGTAATCTCTGATAGCCCTATATAAGTCAGAGGAACGCCTCTCCTGAAAATGAACACCAAAGAGAAAGTGAGACTGAGCTGAGGACTTAACTCTCTGGCACCCCCTGTCTATCAGTCTCAGGTGGCGTTTTCCTCCTCCTCATCCATATGGTAGTTGAGCGTAATGACAGCGCTGATGAAGTCTCCCAGCTCCACGAAGTCAGCTGTGATGATGTTGATGCCGCTTTCTCCTGGCCTCTGGGCCCGGATCCACAGCATCATACTTGGAAGAGCCCTGCAGGGGAGTACATGTACACACACACAGTTGCATCTCTGTATTTTTGTATTTTGTGCATTATAAGTGTTATGCATAGCCGGTGAATAGGATGGGGCTAAGGAAAAGGAGACAGAGTGAGAGAGAGTGACAGAGCGAGAGAGAGACAGAGCGACAGAGAGAGAGAGAGGGGTATGTACTGTTTGATGAGTCACAGTTGGCTGGTGTAACAGTGAGCTGGCTGGCGAGCAGCTAGACCTGTTAAGGGCCAGTATGAGTCAGCATGATAAGGGCTGTCTGCGCTGTCTGACAGACTGCTGGGTGCAATCAAGTGGGTGGCGAGATATTATTATATACTCTGTACAGATGTAGGATCTTAATTTGAGCCAGTTTGCTACAGCAGGAAAATTATCCTGCAGCAACAGGAAATGTGAATAATTATGTGGATTATAATTAATGGAAATATATGTAGGGGTTGATACATTTTTCGTAAGGGAAAAGTGAAAACTACAAACTTCAGAAGCCTTTTTAAACCTCAAATACAATACAAGTTTTACATTTCTGCCATTGCAGGAAAGTTCTCCTGCAACAGCGTGATCAAATTCAGATCCTACATCTGTATAGCTGGTGTCTGCTGTGGCAAAGCTCTGTCAGACTAGTTACAATCCTACAGTCCTGGATTTGAATGGGTTTACAGTCGATTGAACAATGTGCAATGTTCTTCTTGAGATCAATTGGAATTAGTTCGCAATATTCTATTAAACAAGTCAGCATGGTTATTGAACAAAATATTGAATATTTCATCTCCAAGCAATGAAATGGGAGGGATGGAGGAAAATAGAGGATATAGAGGGAAAAAAGAGAAGAAAGAAACAGGGAGGAAAACGCAGCGAACCCTACAGCGTTGTCATCATGGGGCAAGTGAGGCCGAGTCATATTCCTGAAGATACATATACCTTTTGCCACAGTGACTCATAGTGTGTGTGTGTGTGTGTTATTTCTCATCTCAATTTCTCTCTCGCGTTGAACATGAAATAACTCACAAATTTGCTTTATAACCGCACACATACACACACACACACAAACACAGACTGAGAGAAAAACAAACCAACTCACCTTTCTGTAATGGTCTCCCTCAGTCCGCTGGCTACTCCTTTCATGACGGTGCTGGCCTTAGGTGTGAGGACCACTTGGGAGACGAAGAACGTTCCCTTCCTCCTGCCATTACAGAAATCACATCAAACTTTACTATACAGGCACAATTAAAGATGCAAGTAGGATCTTAATTTCAGCCAGTTTTCTACATCAGGAAGATCATCCTGCAGCAACAGGAAATGTGAATTATTATGTGGATTATAATTCATAGACATTTTTGTAGGGGTTGATAAATTTTTTTGTAAAGGAAAATCAAGTCTGACATTTCAGAAGCCTTTTTAAACCTCAAATACACTACAAGTTTTACATTTCCTGCATTGCAGGAATGTTCTCCTGCAACAGGGTGATCAAATTAAGAGCCTACATCTGCAAGTGCTTTTCCTAAAGGTTTAACACACTTTCCAGGAAAAGACAGATAGGTGAAAGATACAGGGCCAGACAGACCTGCGGTCAGCCACAGAGGCCTGGAGGAACTGGATCAGCTTTTCAGGGTCAGTGGTGTTGGCCCAGGGAGCAGGCATCATCTGACCAGGCCATAGAAATGGCACTTCCAGGGCCATAGGACTGTGGTAGAACACCAAGACCTGGTACTCTTTCTCCCACAGGTACTGGAGACTCACCTAGAGGGAGGGAGGAGTGGAGGGAGGGGTTTTGTCTTTAGGAACTTCCTGGGCCATAGGGCTGTGGAGCCAAGGTGGACACCATATACTCTTGAGGGAGCACAGAGATTGTAGGTGTTAGTTTGTACAGTAGAGTATCTTACCTCCTGAGCGAAGACGACGGGGCAGAGTTTCTCCCCGAACACGTCTCTCAGCATTGAGACCAACTTCTCATGGTGCAGGTTCTGAACCCCGTAGAAGTGGTTAAAGTCCAGGAACACGACCTCTCTGGCATGGGCTGACAGGAAGGAGCTGATCTGCTCCAGGCCTTCTCTCACCTGGAAGCACAACACATACCCCACAGGGGAGCAGAGATAGTGTCAGACCAGTCATACTGTACCCACTGAATAAGGTCCAGAGTTTTTCCTGACCTCTTGACCTGTATAGACAATAACTAGGGCCCAGAGGTTTCTTTCTGGTCAGGTCAGGTGGTCAGGAAAAACACCTGAGGTTCCGTGGGGTGAAATAAAGTCGTAGGAAATAATTATATTCACCGTGGCGCTGAAGAGACCGTGAGCGAAGAAGAGCTCGTTGTCTGGGTCCCGGGGCTTGGTGGAGATGCGCAGGTCAAAGAAGCGGACGCCGGCCTCCAGCTGGCTGGAGAAGTTCATAGTTTGAGTGGCCAGCCATTTACGCATCAGCTTCTTGGCCACCGTGCCGAAGACGGACACAAAGTTCTGGACGGCGTCAGTCTGCTCAGGACCCACTGGAGAGGACTCGTCTATGTAGAAACTGAAGGAGTCATGGGAACCTAGGGGGAATATAATAATTTCATTACATAAAGAATCTCAAAGCACTTGAAAAAGCAAAACAAACAAGAATCAAATAAAACAGCTATATGACAGAGTAGGTCTGGGCTATGATTTCCAGCCACAGCTGAATATTTGGTTTTTTCAATTCTCCAACAGATGGAGTGACAGTCAAGAGGGAACCACAATATAGGGTATCGGTTGCGGATGAGCGGAGGACAATGTGTGTGAGCATTTGTGTGTGTGTGTGCATGAATGTGTATATGTGTGTGTAGGGACAGTTGTGACTTGACTTGAGGCCCATACAAAGTGCAGCACAATATCTCAGTGACAATTGAACAATGCCAGTGGGTTGAGAGGAGTGAGTGGTGTCCTCTCCCCCTGACCAAACAGAGAAGTCATCTCTCTAATTATAGAGTCAGCCCTGAGACGCTCTCCTCTCTCTGTCCCCCTCCCTCTCCCCTCCTCTACAGGGTTGACCACACTACAGGGCTGACCCACACTACAGGGCTGACCCACACTACACTTCTTCCATACGGTCACAAAGCGCAAAGAGTTTCCATAAACACAACTGAGACGATCACTGTAGCTTGAACTTCACTCAGCTTCCCTCAGCCGGCTGACCCTTAAAAAGCCACAACAGAGATGACAACAACCTCTCCACAGGCAAACAAACTGCATGTGTTATCATCACCAATGTTATGCAGGAAGAACAAGACTTAGTTATTTATGAACGGCTCGGGTTTATTAGCTACAACTCTAACATCCTCACATTCGTGAGCTAGCATAACAATAACTGTTTAGCCAAGGTACGGTGGCCCCCGTAGGACATCTACGGTGACTCAAAAGGAACACACAACAATAACTCCCAGGGGCTACATAGCAAACATAACAGCACGGTCACAGAACACAGAGAGAGACCTTCACCCTACACAGACAGTCAGACACGGACACTCGCTTGACTGCACTGTCTGCACATCAACCATACAGTCGGCATCCTTCTAAGATGCTTTTCACATAAAGGCCAACACAAGGCCTTGGAGTATAATAGAGAGCAGTATGCCTTTTGGGCAAAGCGTCCTTTTATGTTTCTGTACAAATACACCTGTTGGTCCAATAGATAAATGATTCGGTACAATAACGTGAGCTCAGCTCCATACCTCGAGGTGGGTGAAGGTATGAAACCATGTGTCTGATGTATTTGATACCATTAAACTTATTCCGCTCCAGCCATTACCACAAGCCTGTCCTCCCCCAATTAAGGTGCCACCAACCTCCTGTGTGTCAAATACACCTATAGATTTTATAGAGATGTTCTGGCAACATTCCTTTGGGCTTATCAAAGGTATTTTATGGAGTGAGTCAGAGTTCACAGATGGTGCATGTAGTTTAAAAGGTGTGCAAAACGAAATGGTACCTACACATCTCTTATGTAATCATAAATTACTGTTCAACACGCCGATATGAAAATGTCAGCTCTACCTTGTATGATCAATGAATTCAGTAACACTGGGGAGAAGCTATGTGAGAGACGATGGCTTATCAACACACTGGAAATGACAGCTGCGCTTATCTCTCGACTCTCGGTACTGTGTGATGATAACGAGAGAAAAAAAAGAAATCCATCAAAATGAATCCATTAATCAATGTAAGACTGTGGAAATAAAATGTGTAATGAACAACATGCTTTTCATTAAGCCTAGAAGGTCAGACTAGCTGTATGTCAAATTTAAATTAAATGAATCACAATCAAAAATCAATGGGGGTCACGGAGACCATTGAGCACTGGTGGAGAGACATGTTCTAAATATCACCGCTGTTCATCTCATGAAACAAAATGGATTCCCTGCCTCTCCTGTAAGCTGATGGTAAAAATGTTCAGGTCGAATATCAACACTAGTAAAACAGAAGACAGAGGTTATCATGCCCTATGGCAGGGATCATCAACTTGATTCAGCTGCTGGCCGTTTTTTTCTTGAGCGGATAGTCAGGGGGCCGGAACATATTTACAAATAATTTTTAGACTGCAAATTGACCGCAAGAAGCCCAAACAGATATAATATTTGACCAAAACATAATCATTTCAAACCTTGCTTACATTTGTAAACGATCACATATCTCTCTATTATGCGTGGAAATACTTTGGAACAGATTTCCAAAATCACTTTTCTGTTTTTAAAGTATTTTATGTCCAACAACAAAATAAAATACAAAAATACAAACTTGGGGGGCCAAATAAAATCTGGCCCATGGGCCGCAATTTGGGGAACCCTGCCCTATGGCCTCTGGTTTTGTCTGATTTAACTAGTTAATCTGTAACACCAAATAAAGCGTAACCTTGGAGAAGACAATAAATGACTTTGACTAATTCCTCTGTTTGTGAATTACAGGACAAGAGGGATGCATAAGGGATGAGGCAATTACACAAATAAACAAACAAATCCCTCGCTCTCTCACTACTTAATGGCTTAATGAAGGAGATGAGTAAAATAGATTTGGTGTTGTTGTTGCATGTCTTTGCTCTGTCTTTCCCCCGGAAAGGGCCAGATCTACAAAATGTTTGCAACAAGTTTAAAGTCAGTAGGTCAACCTGTTTTAAACAGAGGGAACAATATCAAATAAAGTGCAATTGTAAAATTGAAAGTGTAATTGAAAACATATTTCTTATGGTTTATGTTTAAGCAATAAGGCACGAGAGGGTGTGGTATATGGTGTGGTATATGCACGACGCAACGCAGTGCCTGGATACAGCCCTTAGCCGTGGTATATTGGCAATATACCACAAACCCCCAAGGTGCCTTATTGCTATTATAAACTGGTTACCAACGTAATTAGAGCAGTAAAAATACATGTTTTGTCATGCCCGTGGTATACGGTCTGATATACCACGGCTGTTAGCCAATCAGCATTCAGGGCTCGAACCACCCAGTTTATAATTATGTTTTCTTTATGTTTTCTCTGAAGTGTGATATGATATACTGGATATGATACACAGATTCTTACTACAACCATAGGAAGTCAAAGACCATTGGAAGCTGGAGTGGGAGGAGAGCTGGAGGAATGAACATAGAGGACGGGATGATGTCCGTTAGAGAGTAGGAATTGCCAGGGACCTCACAATATGATATTATCACGATACTTAGGTGCTGAGACGATATGTATTGCGATACGATATGTATTGCAATATATATACAGTACCAGTCAAAAGTTTGGACACACCTACTCATTCAAGGGTTTTTCTACATTGTTTTTTACATTGTAGAATAATAGTGAAGACATCAAAACTATGAAATAACACATATGGAATCATGTAGTAACCAAAAAAGTGTTAAACAAATCATAATATATTTTATATTTGAGATTTTTCAAATAGCCTCCCTTTGCCTTGATGACAGCTTTGCACACTCTTGGCATTCTTTCAACCAGCTTCACCTGGAATGCTTTTCCAACAGTCTTGAATTAGTTCCCTTTATTACTAATGTGCCCACAGCTCGCAGATACAGTGCGGGTATAGCCTACATGATGAGATCATTATGGACAAAAGAGCTAAATTATTTGTATTTGTCAAATGGCAGGCAAGCATCGATCATCATGTCACCAGAATAAGACTCTTAATATTTCTTGAAAAGGAGCATCAAGCTCCTCACCTTTCACTTTCACCACCCTGTGAAGTTCAACATAATTTATTTAATCTGTAGCCTAATAAACTGCAGGCTTTCCCGAGTCGTAATGGGAGGACATGCAACATGTCATTGTGTGACTCCAAGTTTACTTCAATATGATGGCTATTATATCAATATTTGCGTATAAAAGCATTTCCACCAACATTTCATGCATATTTAATTTTACAGACACAAAACGATCCCATCTTGTCTAGCGTATTTTTTTTTGTCGACATTTAATACGTTTACCGACAAAATTGGCCTGTCGTGACATGTTGTACTTTACTCGCATAAAAAGGTTGGATGGAAACTGGGTTTAACCAGTTTCCATCCAACCAGTACGTTGGATAATAAATGTCACAACAAGCCTAAAGTAAACAGCAAATTTGTCAGTAAACTTCCCAAATTAAAGAGAAAACATACGCTAGACAAGGTTAGATCTTTTTGTGTCTGTAGCTAGGTTTCTATCCGATTGGTGACAGATTTTAATGCGAATATTCTAAAATCTGCATAAAAACAATATGCTCATTTTCCCACCAGAGATGTGTTTTTGGAGGGCAATGAGTGTTGAATTTGGCCAACCAAAAATGTAATTGCTAATTTGCTACGTGAGGCTTATTTGATCAAATAGAAGTTTCGTAATGTTTAGGTTGTTATGAATGGACTGATATACGTGGACGCACGTGGCATTTCGTCAATAAAAAATAAAAAACTACTTTATATCACCGTTGTGCCTGTTGTTCACTTTCTGCCCTCTCATTGGCTAGACTGGTCCCACCTGCTCTTGCTTCCTCCCACCTGCCTTCCATCTTTGAGGACATGTATTTCCATTGTTAGAGCGCTCACTCGACTATCTTGTCAATATAATAATACAAAGATTTGCTAATACTCTGTTTCATCACATACAATTACTGCTCAGTCCGTTCACTTTTTCACTAACTCCTAACTCCCCACAGGACACCTGAGAAGAGAGGAGCTTCTTCTTCTTCTTCTTTCTCTACTCCTCTTCATTCTTTTCCTATTCCATCCCTTTTCCTTTGCTTCTGTCTGACCCTCTCTCTCTATCCATCTCTCTCCTACCTCTCCCTCCCTTTCTGTCAGTCTCTCTCTCAACCCCCGTTTCCTCTCTTCCCACAGTGGTCCCTCATCACCCTCCCTCTTCTGTCCTCCTATCCATTCCCTCTATCAAATTATCTCTTTCCTCCCATGTTCTTATTTTTATCTCGTCTCTGTTACGAGAGTCATTGTGGACACAGTGTGCAGCTAAAGACTGGTGTGCACAATGAGAACAGATTATTTTGTTTTTGGCAACAAGATAAACTTCTTTCCGCTGTAAACTCAATTAACTGCCAGCAGAGTACTAGCATGGCTACTTGATTTGTTCTGCATTCAACAATGATGTATCAATATAGCCTTGTTCGGTAAAACGATGTTAAATGACAGACTGTACCTGTGCTAAGGACTATTCAACGCTGGTCTGACCAATCGGAATCCACACTTCAAGATTGTTTTGATCACACGGACTGGGATATGTTCCGGGTAGCTTGCAAAAATAATTTAGACGAATACACTGAAACGGTGACTGAGTTTATCAGGAAGTGTATAGGAGATGTTGTGCCCACTGTGACTATTAAAACATACCCTAACCAGAAACCGTGGATAGATGGCAGCATTCACGCAAAACTGAAAGCGCGAACCACCGCATTTAACCATGGCAAGGTGACTGGGAATACGGCAGAATACAAACAGTGTTTGCTACTCACTCCGCAAGGCAATTAAACAGGCAAAACATCAGTATAGAGACAAAGTGGAGTCGCAATTCAACGGCTCAGACACGTGACGTATGTGGCTGGGTCTACAGACAATCACGGACTACAAAAGGAAAACCAGCCACGTCGCCGACATCGACGTCTTGCTTCCGGACAAGCTAAACACCTTCTTCGCCCGCTTTGAGGATAATACAGTGCCACCGAAGTGGCCCGCTACCAAGGACTGTGGGCTCTCCTTCTCCATGGCCGACGTGAGTAAGACATTTAAGCGTGTTAACCCCCACAAGGCTGCTGGCCCAGACGGCATCCCTAGCCGCGTCCTCAGAGCATGCGCAGACCAGCTGGCTGGTGTGTTTACGGAAATATTCAATCTCTCCCTATCCCAGTCTGCTGTCCCCACTTGCTTCAAGATGGCCACCATTGTTCCTGTACCCAAGAGAGCAAAGGTAACTGAACTATATGACTATCGCCCCGTAGCACTCACTTCTGTCATCATGAAGTGCTTTGAGAGACTAGTCAAGGATCATATCACCTCTACCTTACCGGTCACCCTAGACCCACTTCAATTTGCTTACCGCCCCAATAGATCCACAGATGATGCAATCGCCATCACACTGCACACTGCCCTATCCCATCTGGACAAGAGGAATACCTATGTAAGAATGCTGTTCATTGACTATAGCTCAGCATTCAACACCATAGTACCCTCCAAGCTCATCATTAAGCTTGAGGCCCTGGGTCTGAACCCCGCCCTGTGCAACTGGGTCCTGGACTTCCCGACGGGACGCCCCCAGGTGGTGAAGGTAGGAAACAACACCTCCACTTCGCTGATCCTCAACACTGGGGCCCCACAAGGGTGCATGCTCAGCCCCCTCCTGTACTCCCTGTTCACCCATGACTGCGTGGCCAAGCACGCCTCCAACTCAATCATCAAGTTTGCAGACGACACAACAGTAGTAGGCTTGATTACCAACAATGATGAGACAGTCTACAGCAGGGGTGTCAAACTCATTTTAGCTCAGGGGCCACATGGAGGAAAATCTATTCCCAAGTGGGCCAGACCGGTAAAATCATGGTATATATAACTTAAAAACAACAACTTCAGATTGTTTTCTTTGTTTTAATACTATCAACATAAAACTGGAACCTGAGGACAGTGTGTCCAAAATAGTACAAGCACAACATCACTATTAATCATAAAACACCTCAAGTTTATTTGAAAATTCTAAAGAAAAAGAACACACAAACACACAATGCCTCAGTGATTCACAGAACTGTTTCACAGATCACAGAACTATATCAGGGTGTCATTTCTCAGGCAGAAATGTAGATACAAATAATGAAATCCTGTTCCCCAAACAAGTGCAAGAACCACAGAGTCAAGAATAGGTTAAATACACAAATAAAATAAAATCAATTAAAAACAATAGCACATCAACATAAAAACATATAAACATAAAGCTGGAGCAGATCACAGAACTATATCAGGGTGTCTCATGCAGCACTTTAAGTGGGGTTGCATAGTTTATTTGACTCCTGATACCTGGCATCTTTTAGCTTTTACCAGCGCATCAATATCAGGCGTCACATCCTGAGTGGCAGCCAACTTCAGGATGTGATTCAAGTGCTTGTGCGTGAGCCTTGAGCGCAGCTTTGTTTTATTTATGCTCATTACAGAGAACTTTCTCACAAAGATATGTGGTTCCAAACATGCACAACAGTTTTGCAGCGAGGGCTGTCAAGTTGGGGTAACCTGGCAAGAGATCCTGATAAAATGTGTCCAAGCCAGCTGCGGCAAATTTGCCCTTCAAATCCGAGTCACACTGCAAGTCTATTATTTCAAGTTGGATGCTGACGGGCAGATCAGAGGGATTCACGGTGAATGGCGAACAAACGTTGAAGTCTTTCTCCAGTTCACCAAAAATTTGAAAGCGTTGCTCAAACTCCCTTAACAGTCCCGTTATTTTATCTTTGAACCGCTTCATGTCTGCCACATGTTGGGTCGCGCACACATTTTTCAGACAGGGGAAGTGAGCTGCATCACCACCGGCGAGTTGCGTCTCCCACAATGACAGCTTCAACTTGAAAGAACGTATGCTGTCATAATACTGCGTGGCAACTTTGTTGCGCCCTTGCAGCTGTTTGTTCAAGTTATTCAGGTGCTCTGTAACATGCACCATAAATGCAAGGTCCTGCATCCATTCTGCGGAATGAAATTCTAACACTGGTTTGCTCTTTTCTTCCATGAACTGTTAAATTTCTTCTCGTAAATCAAAGAAACGCCTCAGCACAGCACCTCGGCTTAACCATCTTACCTCAGTGTGGTATGGCAGGCCATAGATGTGGTCTTTCTCTCTGAGAAGGCTGTCAAACTGACGGTGATTCAGGCTTCTGGATCGGATGAAATTAACAGTTTGGATGACCACTTTCATGACGTTATCCATCTTTAATGACTTGCAACACAAAGCCTCCTGGTGCAAAATACAGTGAAAAGTCCAAAAATCACATCCTCCATTTGCAGATTGCACTTTCTCTCTGAACTTTGTCACAACTCCTGCTTTTTTCCCGATCATTGAGGGCGCACCATCTGTAGCCAGGCTGACAGCGCGGGACCAGTCCACTCCGACCCTGTCCAGCGCGCCGACGAGTGCAGTGAAAATATCAGCTGCTGTCGTTGTATCTGTCATCGGCACCAACTCCACGAACTCCTCGGTGACGGTCAATGTGTCATCAACTCCGCGGATGAAAATGGCCAGTTGTGCAACATCTGTAATGTCCGTGCTTTCATCAATTGCAACCGAAAATGCAATAAATGACTTTACTTTTTGCTTCAACTGGCTGTCCAAATCCACTGAAAGATCGGAAATCCTGTCTGCAACTGTGTTTCTTGTCAGGCTGATATTTGCAAAAGCCTGGTGCTTTTCAGGGCACACAATCTCTGCTGCCTTCATCATGCATGTTTTTACAAATTCACCCTCACTAAATGGTTTTGAAGCCACTGCGATTTCATTAGCAATGAGGTAGCTAGCTTTCACTGCAGCGTCACTGATGTCTCAGCTGTGAGTAAACACAGACTGCTGTTTCTTCAGACCCACCAACAGTTCATTCACCTTCTCTCTTCTCCGCTGTCCTTGAGTTGTCATATTTGTCGGCATGAAGACTCACATAGTGGCGACGAAGGTTATATTCTTTCAGCACTGCAACATGCTGTGAACACATCAAACATACAGCTTTCCCATTCAATTCCGTGAATAAATAGAAGGATGACAATTTTTCTTGGAACACTCTGCACTCTGCGTCCACTTTTCTCTTTTTTGACAGAGACATATTGGGGCAATGAGGGTGCCAAAGCACATAATGTTAAAAGTAGAAGCCGTAATAAATATCGCGGGCAAAACAAAGTAGCTCATCCGGACTGGCTGCACTTGCTTGACCTATTTGCTCTGCCCCGGTATAAACAGTTTGCTTGCTTAACACAATTGCTATTGCGCCATCCAGTGGACACAATTGGAACAGCAGTTTATTTTATTGAAAAATTGCAGCTCATTTTTATACTTTACAAAATCATCTCGCGGGCCGGATTAAACCCGTTTGCGGGCCGGACGTTTGACACCCCTGGTCTACAGGGAGGAGGTGAGGGCTCTGTGAGTGTGGTGTCAGGAAATTAACCTCTCACTCAACGTCAACAAAACAAAGGAGATGATCGTGGACTTCAGGAAACAGCACAGGGTGCACCCCCTATCCACATCGAAGGGACCGCAGTGTAGAAGGTGGAAAGCTTCAAGTTCCTTGGCGTACACGTCACTGACAAACTGAAATGGTTCACCCACGCAGACATTGTGGTGAAGAAGGTGCAACAGAGCCTCTTCAACCTCAGGAGGCTAAAGAAATTTGGCTTGGCACCTAAAACCCTCACAAACTTTTACAGATGCACAATTGAGAGCATCCTGTCGGGCTGTATCACCGCCTGGTACGGCAACTGCACCGCCGCAACCGCAGGGCTCTCCAGAGGGTGGTGTGGTCTGTCCAACATATTACCGGGGGCAAACTACCCTCCCTCCAGGACACCTACAGCACCCAATGTCACAGGAAGGCCAAAAAGATCATCAAGGACATCAACCACCCGAGCCACTGCCTGTTCACCCCGCTATCATCCAGAAGGCGAGGTCAGTACAGGTGCATCAAAGCTTGGACCGAGAGACTGAAAAACAGCTTCTATCTCAAGGCCATCAGACTGTTAAATAGCCATCACTAGCCCATTAGACGCTGCAGCTGCCTATAGAAATCACTGGCCACTTTCAGAAATTGAACACTAGTCACTTTAATAATGTTTACATAACTTGCATTACTCATCTCATATGTATGTACTGTTTTCTATAATATTCTACTGTATCTTAGTCCATGCCGCTCTGTCATTGCTCGTCCATATATGTATATATTGTTAATTCCATTCCTTACTTAGATTTGTGTGTATTGGGTATATGTTGTGAAATTGTTAGATATTACTTGTTAGATATTACTGCTATGTCGGAGCTAGAAGCACAAGCATTTCACTACACCTGCAATAACATCTGCTAAACACGTGTATGTGACAAATACCATTTTATTTTATTTGACTGACATTTAACTTCAGTGCAATTTCATGTCCTCAAATCTCCTAAATACCCACTGTTTACATTCCTCTTAGGCAGTATATCCTCCCTCCTCTGGAGCTCAAGTGGTGGATGAGAGAATGGACAAAGGGATGGATGAATGGATAGATGCATAAAGCAATGGATGGATAGATGGATGGCCAGATTAACAGATGAATCCTGTGCCAAGGCCCATTTCAGAAGCAGAGGATGCTGTTTTTCAATGGTTTGTTTTTTACTGGTCTCAGGGGGCTGGCTGGTTGCCTGACGTGACGACTCATCCTGAATTTAATTCCGCTGCTCTATCGATCACTCCAGGAAACGCTAGTGGGCGTGACGTTTGGCCAGAGCGATGTGGATGGGTAGTCAGACTAGCCGGCTGGGGTAAATAGAATTGCCAATTTGAAAAAAGAATTGACATGTTACAACCACCTGTGGATTGAGAATGAATTCCAGGCTTGACCTGCTGCTGTATCAGTGGGTTTAGAGAACCCCCCCCCCACCCCCCAGAAGATCTATAGCTTCAGTCCACCTCTGGCCTAGTAAGACAAATGTCTTACATCTGGTGATACACTTCAGATTCTCCTGAAGTGTGCTATTCATTCCCTCTAAGTCTTTTCTGTTTGACATTAGTCACTGAAAAGCCTATTCACTTCTCCAAGGTGCAGTCTTACTAAGAGTGTATTACACTCATTGGCAACGCTCATATACAGTAGCCTAGCTGTCTGTGTGGCAGAGCTAATAGTTGCATCATGCATATATGATGAACACACAGTATTGACTTTCTCATTTAGAGAGCTTGGGACTATAAGGTTTTATCTGCAAAAAGATGATTCTGATATAACTGGCTTTAAAGTTCAGAGCCTTCATTGGTTTGAATGGTGTCCGCAATTTGTATCTTGTATTTTTTTTAACTTAACATAAATTGGGGTATTTACAGTACTATAAAGGTAGAGAACATCGAACAGAATAATTTTGACAAAAATGCAGATAGGGCCTTATAGTCCCAAGCTATCGATTTGTGTCTTCCTTCCTGCAGAAGATTACAGTGTAGAATAATGCAAACATAGATAACTCGTAAAAAACACACACACGTTTGTTTTACTATCCTTGTGGGGACCAAACAATTGATTCCCATTCAAAATCCTATTTTCCCTAACCCTAAACATAACCGTAACCCTAACCTTCACCCCTAACCTTAATTCTAACCCAAAAATAGCCTTTTTCTTTGTGGGGACCAGCGAAATGTCCCCACGTGTCCGAAATGTCCTTGTTTTACTATCTATCTATAGTTAAACCAAACACACACATACTCAGTAGTATATAGAAAGACTGCTTTATGCTGATATCACAGCCCGTGTAGCTCATCGGTCTCCTATTTTCTTCTAGAACCTTCCACTGCTCTATAAACCTGTCAACCTTTTCCTTCTCTTATCTGTTCTATTTGTTGCTCTAGTTTATGTCCATGACCTCTGTTGGTCAGGGTGGAGGCTGGCGCCGGCTCAGCTGTTTGGAACAGAGCTAGAGCCAGAGCAGAGCCAGAGCAGGGGGAGGCCAGTGTCACCTGCAGGGCAAACACACAGACGTTCTCATTATGTCAACCTGCATCCATTTCCTGTACCAGCTGACATGACAAACAACCACAGTATGGCGTGTGTATATATGGGGTTCAACCAGGGCAGGGTTGATGTCTGCAGTAGCCAATGCGTTGACTCTTGGGACTCCCTAAGAATAATACTGGGCTGGCCAAATGTTGATGTTGTTCATCTGGAGTGAAAATGAGTTTCACCACATTTGGATACACAGATAAGCAATAGCAGGAGTTTAAGTTATTTGAGAGCAGCTCTGTCACCTGTAAGAGCCCAGTTTAATGCCTGGGTAGCTTAACCTCCTGTAGGTGAGGAGATGAGAGGGCTCCACAGTGGAGATTGGAGTATCTGTCCATAGGACCACTTTAAGCCGTACACTCCACAGAGCTGGGCTTTACGGAAGAGTGGCCAGAAAAAAGCCATTGCTTAAAGAAAAAAATAAGCAAAAACGTTTGGTGTTCGCCAAAAGGCATGTGGGAGACTCCCCAAACATATGGAAGAAGGTACTCTGTTCAGATTAGACTAAAATTGAGCTTTTTGGCCATCAAGGAAAACGCTATGTCTGGCGCAAACCCAACACCTAACATCACTCCGAGAACACCATCCCCACAGTGAAGCATGGTGGTGGCAGCATCATGCTGTGGGGATGTTTTTCCATCGGCAGTGACTGGGAAACTGGTCAGAATTGAAGGAATGATGGATGGCGCTAAATACAGGGAAATTCTTGAGGGAAACCTGTTTCAGTCTTCCAGAGATTTGAGACTGGGACAGAGGTTCACCTTCCAGCAGTACAATGACCCTAAGCATACTGCTAAAGCAACACTCGAGTGGTTTAACGGGAAACATTTAAATGTCTTGGAATGGCCTAGTCAAAGCCCAGACCTCAATCCAATTGAGAATCTGTGGTATGACTTAAAGATTGCTGTACACCAGTGGAACCCATCCAACTTGAAGGAGCTGGAGCAGTTTTGCCTTGACGAATGGGCAAAAATCCCAGTGGCTAGATGTGCCAAGCTTATAGAGACATACCCCAAGAGACTTGCAGCTGTAATTGCTGCAAATGGTGGCTCTACAAAGTATTGACTTTGGGGGGGTTGAATAGTTATGCACACTCAAGTTCAGTTTTTTAGTCCTATTTCTTGTTTGTTTCACAATACAAATATTTGGATCTTCAAAGTGGTAGGCATGTTGTGTAAATCAAATGATACAAACCCCCAAAAAATCAATTTTAATTACAGGTTGTAAGGCAACAAAATAGGAAAAATGCCAAGGGGGATGAATACTTTCGCAAGCCACTGTAGATGTCGAATTAGAAGTATAATCCTCTGGCTAAAAGGACAGTACTTGTGGATGAAATGATCACATTCGTTCCTCTCTTCAACTGGTTTAGCGCTTCACTCTCTTTCACTGGGAACAGAAGCCTGTGCTGTAATGTTCTAACTCTGCAGCAGTAACACATATTGCTGCTGTCTCTCCAAAACATCCTCAACCAAATCAGCAGCCGCCAGGTTTGGCACCAAAAACTGTAGGAGGAAATTGGCTTCTGGTAAGGAAGGAAGGAAGGAAGGAAGGAAGGAAGGAAGGAAGGAAGGAACGCACGCACACACACCAAGAGAAATCAATAAGTGAATGTATGTGGCTGATACTGCTTTCAGGGACATTGGAGGAGACAGAAGAGTTTTACAGTAGCCTGTGTCCAAATGGAGTGCATAGGCTACGCACCAGTTTAAGATGCTGGGCCAATTAGGAATAATCATGGTTAATTACAGTGGGTTACAGTGCTTTTCCAGGCTTGCCTACGAGAAGGGAAATGCAGTTGTTGTGTGTTACATGACTTAACTAGACCTCTTGGCTCCATGGCAATATCCTGTAGTTTTCATTTCCCAGTCTTTCATATCACATCCCAAATATCACTGTATATCAGTAAATGCTTAATCGCAAATCACATCCCAAAATACACTGAAGATGAATGAAGTGTGTGTGTTCCCACTGAGAGCAGTGGAGTATGCCATGCCACGTCTCTTTAGTTTCTGACAATAGATCTGAGAAACACAGCTTTGTGCTCCGCCTGCCTGCATGTGTGTAGCCAGTGTATGATAAGTGAAGCTAATCACTAGAATTAGCCAGATGTTAATTGGCCATTCCACAAGAGTGAAATCAGTGACTGGGTCTTAATCCAGACATCCAATCAGAGTTGCTGTCTCAGGAGACCTGCCGCATGATTGGCCGAAACCTCCATACAGCTGGTACCACTTTTAGATGCTGATGCCAGGAAAATGTGCCCCATTCCAACACTGCCAACATACAACCTTCTTTCTAACCTTAGTTCCTAGAAGGGATTCACAGAGGATCTGATGTGAACTAGGCAGGTTGTATGCAAGGTTTGCTTTTGAGGTTTGACCAGTCCGATCATGTCATATCACTGGTTTCTCCAAGGAAGGAAATTACGTCTTTGAATGGGGTATGGATGTCTAGGGTCTGTAAACACAGACCTGAGTGGCCCGTCGAAACGTTTAACACTTTGAATAGGGACTAGGGATTTGGAGATCACTATAAAACAATAAACTCATCCAATTCACACTTGTAATATGTGACGGTGTATTAGGCTCATTAGCGGTACATGGGCTGTCCTGGTTGTGATGCAATGAACCCTGAACTATATGCCCCGTTTAGGCTAATACGCACTGCCAAAATTCACATTGACAACACATAGCATGCCAAAAAAGTGACTAGATTCACTTATATATTACAACATATTTAAAGGGGCACAACGGGTCACTGGTGGAAATGACATTTCAGTCTATTCATTTGAATTAGCAAGCTTTTTGTAAAATCATTCATGCTCCTCCCTCAAGGAGATTTTAATTCAATCAAGCCGATAGAGACATGTCTCTGCTTTTGGCATATAGCTTATCGAGCCCTAACCAGCTAAACTGTAGCCTATGTTTTAGATCATGGATCCTTTGTGCAACTGAATAGGGCAATGGACTAGTGTTGCACTTACACATAGGTCTCGCCTTTACGCAACAGGTGCCATCTCGAGAGACTACTGTAGCCTATAGGCCAGGGGTAGGCAACTAGATCCAGCCAGGGGACGATTTATGTCGGAGCGAATGGTTGGGTAGCCAGAAAATAATTATAATAATTTGTTACCTGCAAATTGACCACAACTAAGCCCAAAAATAGATTGTATTTGAAAATAACAATATTTTCATACCTTGATTACAATGAGACACGATTACATATACAAAAATATATATTTGTGTGAATACTTGGGAATAGACTTCCTAAATTAAACTAAATGTTTGCTGAATTCCTGGTGATTTTAGTTTTTTCTGACCCAAAACTTTAAATCCTAAATTATTATTATTTTACTAAAAACTGGACCAAAAGAAATCACTTGCGGACCGGTTTTGGCCAGGGGGCCATCTGTTGACGACCCCTGATATGCTATAGCCTAAAACTTTAGCTGGAATTAACAGCCTTTGCATGGAATATGATAATTATGTAGGCTGGCTAGGTCACTCACCGTCAGTTCTACAACATACACATCTGGATTTCTATCTTTCATGGAAGTAAATGATTTCACTGCATGATCAACAACAGGTTTCCAACACTTCCACACGCACCAGTGCAAACTACGATGTGACTCTTACCTGGAATGGCCAGGTTGGTAAGCGGGATGCTGTGCATGCTCTCAGGTAAATTCGCCATCCAGTCGGCGAACCGGTGTTCGCTTTTCCCGTGAGACGAAGCCATGCCGCCGCGCACTATATCCCCACTTTCCAGTGCCTGCGCGAGCGTTGAGTGCGCTTTCTCTGTGCTGCGTTCGCTCCACTCACTACACACACACGCACGCAACACACACCAGCGTGACCAGGACCACACCCCCTGAATCACGTGCACACATAGATGGGGAACACATTTTTCATAGGATATGTTGATAGAGTTGTTTTCGATAAAGTTGTGCTTTTACGATGGCAGGCGAGTGATGTATTCAGCCATTAGTTGTTGAAGTCATTAAAATGAGGGTGAGCCCAGCTAG